>NC_142781.1:36404241-36494241 GCF_988280905.1 Pimephales promelas
ACTTGATTTAATGTCCATGTTTTCTTATATAAAAGAAACAAATTCATATAAAGTCTAAACAGTGGCAGCCATGTCTGGATGTGACCTAAGTAGTGCGCTTAAGTAGCCTAACATTACATATTTAATAACTGCTCAAACATCAGCAAGAGACTCAAACAGTAAGACTCGTCTAAACATAAACACATGTTTAAATCCACATAAGCAGCAAGTTCTTGTAAAAACTATGTTTTAAAAGTAAGAAAAAAGAAATGTATATATTTTTATGTTGTTCAAGTAGGTCATCCAGTCGTCATACTAAAGGTGCACATTAAACCAGGGAAACTCAACAGCGTACGAAGAACAAACTCAAGCTCAGAGTGTCGTGTCGAACCCTTTCTCAGAAGATCCCGACTCCGACCGGAGTGTTTCCGTGGAAACGGGAAGACCGTCTCCGCTGTCCCTCGACTGGGCTTTACAGGCAGCAGAATCCTGAACGAACTCCTGGATTTCCACCGGGAGCCTCCGGAACTTGTCCTGATATTCCTGATCCAGCTCGATCTGAAGCTGCAAAACACAGAACCACATGAGGAACCCCTGAGCAGAAGAAGCTTAACCCTAACCCTAGACCAGATCCTCCCAACCACGCTGCACTCGTTTTACTGCAGTGCTTCCATTCCTTTCCCATTCTTCCATCTTAAAGATGACGGTTTTTGAGGATCGCTAGCCGTCTGATATCTTTGACCTCAACAGCCACATGGAGAGCATTTCTCCTGATCAGAACATCTATCCCAGCAAGCAATTTTGCGTTTAAAACACGTCTAATAGTGTCCAAACACGGCCTGATGTCTAGGATAAAACAAGGCAAAGTTTGGGCTATCAGTGAAAATTTCATAGACATTTGTTTACATGACATGATGTTACATGATACATCTAGCAAGTTATTCTAGGAAAAACATGTAATCAAATTCAAGGTTATTTTGGGTAGAAGTCATACTCATAGCTGGACTATATCAAGTCTATAGTAAACCTACTCATAGCTGGACTATATCGGGTCTATAGTTAACCTACTAATAGCTGGACTATATCGGGTCTATAGTTAACCTACTCATAGCAGGACTATATCGGGTCTATAGTTAACCTACTCATAGCAGGACTATATCGGGTCTATAGTTAACCTACTCATAGCTGGACTATATATCAAGTCTATAGTAAACCTACTCATAGTTGGACTATATCGGGTCTATAGTAAACCTACTCATAGCTGGACTATATCGGGTCTATAGTTAACCTACTCATAGCTGGACTATATATCAAGTCTATAGTTAACCTACTCATAGCTGGACTATATATCAAGTCTATAGTAAACCTACTCATAGTTGGACTATATCGGGTCTATAGTAAACCTACTCATAGCTGGACTATATCGGGTCTATAGTTAACCTACTCATAGCTGGACTATATATCAAGTCTATAGTTAACCTACTCATAGCTGGACTATATATCAAGTCTATAGTAAACCTACTCATAGTTGGACTATATCGGGTCTATAGTTAACCTACTCATAGCTGGACTATATATCAAGTCTATAGTTAACCTACTCATAGCTGGACTATATCGGGTCTATAGTAAACCTACTCATAGCTGGACTATATCGGGTCTATAGTTAACCTACTCATAGCTGGACTATATATCAAGTCTATAGTTAACCTACTCATAGCTGGACTATATATCAAGTCTATAGTAAACCTACTCATAGTTGGACTATATCGGGTCTATAGTTAACCTACTCATAGCTGGACTATATATCAAGTCTATAGTTAACCTACTCATAGCTGGACTATATCGGGTCTATAGTAAACCTACTCATAGCTGGACTATATCGAGTCTATAGTTAACCTACTCGTAGCTGGACTATATATCAAGTCTATAGTAAACCTACTCATAGTTGGACTATATCGGGTCTATAGTAAACCTACTCATAGCAGGACTATATCGGGTCTATAGTTAACCTACTCATAGCTGGACTATATCGGGTCTATAGTAAACCTACTCATAGCTGGACTATATCGGGTCTATAGTTAACCTACTCGTAGCTGGACTATATCGGGTCTATAGTTAACCTACTAATAGCTGGACTATATCGGGTCTATAGTTAACCTACTCGTAGCTGGACTATATCGGGTCTATAGTTAACCTACTAATAGCCGGACTATATCGGGTCTATAGTTAACCTACTCATAGCTGGACTATATCGGGTCTATAGTTAACCTACTCATAGCTGGACTATATCGGGTCTATAGTTAACCTACTCATAGCTGGACTATATCGGGTCTATAGTTAACCTACTCATAGCCGGACTATATCGGGTCTATAGTTAATCTACTCATAGCTGGACTATATTGGGTCTATAGTTAACCTAGATGGTTAAATGACGGATGTTGCTTGCTGGGTTATAGCGTGTCTTACAGCAGCTGAAACATATGTTTGGGTCGTGATCCACCAGTTGAGAACCTCTGATCTAGACTATTATCACATTATCAGCACTGTTATATGAATAAATACATCGATTAAACAGAAAACTAAAGCTTGACCGCAGGACAGTAAAACCGCAGCCTGAGGTTAAAGGGTCAACATTAGAGATGATCTCAGAAGATCCACAAGCTCTATTACTTTAGTGTTAAACAGCAACAGGACTTCATCTCAGTGGATTCTCCTGTTTTTCTCCAGGCACAGACTCCCCAAGTGATTAAAGATGTCAGAATTGTATTCATTCTGACCCAATAATTGCTTTACTGCTTGTTTGACTGGTTAACTACCCCGCTCGATCTCCAGGGAACGGTGTAATTAAAGAAAGCACCAAAGATGAATGGTGTCAAACACTATGATTGTGAAACGCTGGAGCTTGTGTGTAATCTGAGAGTCTCTGGCGTTGTTTTCCCTCAGTTCAGGTTTAATGCTTTCTAGGGCTGCCCTCGACTGAAGATTTTTCTAGTTGACATGTAGTCGTTCATTTAAAGGGGCACTTAGCAACTCTATTCATTTCTTCGCTGATTTTCACTTTTGTTATCGCAAGTGTTCTCATCAGCGCCCCCTACAGCTGTGCGGCGTACATTTCACAACACTGGCATAAAAAAACTCACTTCCTCCCGCGTTCTACCGCTGCTCATGTGCATTTGTTATTATCAGAGCTGGCCAACTCTATCGTGTGGAGCCGTGTCCACCGAGTGGGTAATCCGTCATACAGTATCATAGAATTATGTCGAATCGCCATAAAGCAGTTTGTGTTTCTCGCTCATTCTCGCTTCTCATAAGACTTCCATTTCCAACTTACCGGGACGCTAGTCTGTTGTTGCAAGGGTGGTGTTCTGCCTGGGGAAGCCACTATTCTCTCCCAAACAGGTTATTGAACCATCCAAATGATTTCTAGACGGTTTTATTAGGTTGGAATAGTTGCCAAGTGCGCCTTTAAGCAATTAGTCGACTAATCACGCGTTTATATTAATAATCCATAAATCAAAATAATGTGCCTTTAATTGGCTATATAAAATACATAGCCTAATCAGCGCACACATGGACACCGCGCACCGGCAAATATAATAATAACGATGACGTGGAAAAACTGGAGGAGACTGTCTGAACATTTGAATCATTTATTGGTAATGTTTTCGGCTGCAGATATTAAGACGACGATGCCGACTCTCGACAATCGGACAATAGAGTGGACTTGTAAAGTTGCTGCTTCTTACATGTTTCGAGTGATATTAGCCATATTTGATGGCGATAAATGATCGATAGCCGAATGTTTCAATTTCCAGCCTGCGTTAATTTGACAATTCCTAGAGTTTCTTTTGTTGCAACTAACCGACTAATAAAATCTTAGTCGACCAGGCCTCCTGTAGTGGACTATGGGTTAGAGGACCGTTGGGGGCAGCCCTCGCTGTCATGCACTGGGGTCAGGAGGGTTAGGCAAGCAGGAACAACACAGCCCGTCTGTAACACTGTTTACCAACACAGAAAACTAAAGCAAACAGACAAGTATATTTGCACAACCCAGTTCCTCAGACCGGCTGAGGGCCGTCATCCCAAAGGTCGCCTTCAAGAAATCATATTTCCAGCATCCGAGTTCAACATGACAGGGCCAGATGGATCCGACAAAGCCGACCCACTTCTAGAGGACATCTGCTGTCCCCCTGCTGGCCGAGACACAGGCCCGGATTAAACCGCATCTCAGATCCGCTGGCACACGCAGAGACGCCCTAGTGTGTGTGTGACGCTAATCTGAGACTCCCGTCGACCTTTCCCACCTCACGTCTTCATCACCCGCGGCCGGTGCGGAAACACACTCTGGCAGTTCAAATCTAGACTAAACACACATCTCTTTGGCCTAGCACACACACATAACACACTACAGACTTCTATAATTCAACGTTAGGCTGCATAGATTAGATCAGCCGGAACCGGGAACGCGTCCCGTAAATCCTGATGTACTGGTTACATCATAAGAAGAACGGCGTCTACGCTAATATTTGTCTCTCTGTTTATCCTGAGGTTAGCCTGCGCACAGATTTATACAAACTAATATTTCAAATTATTCAAATGAATTAACCAATCAGTAATCCGCTTGATCAGCTCTACCAAACGTGGAAGTTTTTCCACTAAGAAACGAACATTGTTATTATTTTTTGATTGATACTGTGAAGCTGCTTTGATGCAATCTATATTGTGAAAGCACTATATAAATATACTTGACAAACACGCACACCTATAGACTACAGATTCACATTTTTTAAGTTTACACAGAGATAAGGTTTTTACAAAAAAGAATCTGAATTGCACCTTGAATCCTGTTTCAGAGTGTGTGTTCTCGACTCGAGCCCAAACGCTGTGTGTGGATGAGCGGCCGCAACACATTACAGTTTCTGTGTCGTGTTAGCGGTGTCGTGTTAGCGGTGTCGTGTTAGCGGTGTCGTGTTAGCGGTGTCGTGTTAGCGGTGTCGTGTTAGCGGTGTCGTGTGAGCGGTGTCGTGTGAGCGGTGTCGTGTTAGCGGTGTCGTGTTAGCGGTGTCGTGTTAGCGGTGTCGTGTGAGCGGTGTCGTGTTAGCGGTGTCGTGTTAGCGGTGTCGTGTGAGCGGTGTCGTGTGAGCGGTGTCGTGTGAGCGGTGTCGTGTTAGCGGTGTCGTGTTAGCGGTGTCGTGTGAGCGGTGTCGTGTTAGCGGTGTCGTGTGAGCGGTGTCGTGTGAGCGGTGTCGTGTTAGCGGTGTCGTGTTAGCAGTGTCGTGTTAGCGGTGTCGTGTGAGCGGTGTGGTGTGAGCGGTGTCGTGTTAGCGGTGTCGTGTTAGCAGTGTCGTGTTAGCAGTGTCGTGTGAGCGGTGTCGTGTGAGCGGTGTCGTGTTAGCGGCCGCTGAGTTAATCACTAATGATCTTTACAACGGAAGTGAATCAATTAAAACTAATTTTATCTGGACGATAACTTTATTCTAGATGACTGTGACTGACTCTTTATTCTGTGACTGTAATCTCATGTTATCTACTGTAACGCTGCTGTGAAACACAGACTTTATAGTTAAAGCGCTGTATAGATGAAGGAGACTCGAGTCGACCTCTGGGGTTCGAGTGATCAGAGTCTTTCAGTTCTGTCTTCACCTAATCAAGCGTACAAGTAATCTCTTCTGTAACTGTGTATCCGTGTGCTGGATCACAAATCTCCACCGTTTACAAATATGTCTCTGATATATTGTCATTTTCTGCTTGTCCGGCACTTTGGAAAACACAGCATTGTTTCGGCAATGACTTTCAGCATTTTCTGATAACAACGTCTGACGTGGTGTTAGAAATAATGTGAAATCCGATCAGAGCGGTCCAACAAAAACGGATTTCCAGAAATCCACATATGAATATAGCTTGAAACGGATTTGTAAAAATTGCATATCATGTGATTTTTTGCTGTTCACATTAGCTAATTCTGTTTGGATTTCAATTGGATATGCACACAAATCGGATTTGGACTGAGTCTGAACGTAGCCTAAGAGTCGCAGTGAAGAAGGTCAAGAAGATTCGGCTTCTTTCGAGACGAGTCAGCTTTATTTATACAGCACTTTATTCAACACAGTGTGTGCCAGAGCATCTTTACGGAGATAACAGGAGAATAATGCAAGAGTGTGTTTCCAGTGGAGAATAGCGTCACCGTCCAGCTGAAGTTCAGCGATGCTTCATTTCTGTGTAAAAAAGATATTAATTTAGTTCATTTATAATATAGCGGCTGTGGAGAAAACCGTGATGTCATCGTCAGCTCAGCTCAGTTCTCATATGATGCTGTCAGTAATATTGCTGAATATTAAATTAAATGTTAAATTTAATGTCCTTAAATAAGCAAGCCAAAACCCAATCGCACCAAAGGCGAAAAAGGCGACAGTGTCGAGGAACCCAAACTCCATCAGTGACAGAATGGAGAAAAACTCTTTAACCACTTCTTTAACCACTCAAATAATCGTCACTTATAAACACTGACAAATCAAAGCTCTCCCGCACAGAATCTAACATCTCCTCCAGCACAAGATCTGAGAAACTCCTCAAACTCCAGCGGGTCGCCCCCGTTTCACCTAAAGAGGCCTGGAGATGAAAGCACGGCCCATTCTAGTTCTGTTCCCTCCCGACTCAGTTAAATATGTCTTTCCTCAAAAGACTCGTCATCTGTCAACAATCCACACACACTCTCACGTCCAATCCACACACACTCTCTTAAAGCGCTGAGGGAGGAGAATGACCTTCATCCACATCTGTCCTAATTCTGCTCCGCCATCGAGGGATCGAGCTTATGCAATCTAGATGAAATGTTCCCGTTTCACACTCGTCATATAACCGCGTGTGTGTGTGTGTGTGTGTGTGTTCACGAACGGTTTAAACACAAAAGTGAGACTACCCCAGCAAGCAATTTTGCGTTTTATCGGGTCTATAGTTAACCTACTCATAGTTGGACTATATCGGGTCTATAGTTAACCTACTCATAGTTGGACTATATCGGGTCTATAGTAAACCTACTCATAGCTGGACTATATCGGGTCTATAGTTAACCTACTCATAGTTGGACTATATCGGGTCTATAGTTAACCTACTCATAGTTGGACTATATCGGGTCTATAGTTAACCTACTCATAGTTGGACTATATCGGGTCTATTGTTAACCTACTCATAGTTGGACTATATCGGGTCTATAGTTAATCTACTCATAGTTGGACTATATCGGGTCTATAGTTAACCTACTCATAGTTGGACTATATCGGGTCTATAGTTAATCTACTCATAGTTGGACTATATCGGGTCTATAGTTAACCTACTCATAGTTGGACTATATCGGGTCTATAGTTAACCTACTCATAGTTGGACTATATCGGGTCTATAGTTAACCTACTCATAGTTGGACTATATCGGGTCTATAGTTAACCTACTCATAGTTGGACTATATCGGGTCTATAGTTAATCTACTCATAGTTGGACTATATCGGGTCTATAGTTAACCTACTCATAGTTGGACTATATCGGGTCTATAGTTAACCTACTCATAGTTGGACTATATCGGGTCTATAGTTAACCTACTCATAGTTGGACTATATCGGGTCTATAGTTAACCTACTCATAGTTGGACTATATCGGGTCTATTGTTAACCTACTCATAGTTGGACTATATCGGGTCTATAGTTAATCTACTCATAGTTGGACTATATCGGGTCTATAGTTAACCTACTCATAGTTGGACTATATCGGGTCTATAGTTAACCTACTCATAGTTGGACTATATCGGGTCTATAGTTAATCTACTCATAGCTGGACTATATCGGGTCTATAGTTAACCTACTCATAGTTGGACTATATCGGGTCTATAGTTAACCTACTCATAGTTGGACTATATCGGGTCTATAGTTAATCTACTCATAGTTGGACTATATCGGGTCTATAGTTAACCTACTCATAGTTGGACTATATCGGGTCTATAGTTAACCTACTCATAGTTGGACTATATCGGGTCTATAGTTAATCTACTCATAGCTGGACTATATCGGGTCTATAGTTAACCTACTCATAGTTGGACTATATCGGGTCTATAGTTAACCTACTCATAGTTGGACTATATCGGGTCTATAGTTAATCTACTCATAGCTGGACTATATCGGGTCTATAGTTAACCTACTCATAGCTGGACTATATCGGGTCTATAGTTAATCTACTCATAGCTGGACTATATCGGGTCTATAGTTAATCTACTCATAGCCGGACTATATCGGGTCTATAGTTAACCTACTCATAGCTGGACTATATCGGGTCTATAGTTAATCTACTCATAGCTGGACTATATCGGGTCTATAGTTAACCTACTCATAGTTGGACTATATCGGGTCTATAGTTAACCTACTCATAGTTGGACTATATCGGGTCTATAGTTAATCTACTCATAGCTGGACTATATCGGGTCTATAGTTAATCTACTCATAGTTGGACTATATCGGGTCTATAGTTAACCTACTCATAGCTGGACTATATCGGGTCTATAGTTAATCTACTCATAGCTGGACTATATCGGGTCTATAGTTAATCTACTCATAGCCGGACTATATCGGGTCTATAGTTAACCTACTCATAGCTGGACTATATCGGGTCTATAGTTAATCTACTCATAGTTGGACTATATCGGGTCTATAGTTAACCTACTCATAGTTGGACTATATCGGGTCTATAGTTAACCTACTCATAGCTGGACTATATCGGGTCTATAGTTAATCTACTCATAGTTGGACTATATCGGGTCTATAGTTAACCTACTCATAGTTGGACTATATCGGGTCTATAGTTAACCTACTCATAGTTGGACTATATCGGGTCTATAGTTAACCTACTCATAGTTGGACTATATCGGGTCTATAGTTAACCTACTCATAGCTGGACTATATCGGGTCTATAGTTAATCTACTCATAGCTGGACTATATCGGGTCTATAGTTAATCTACTCATAGCCGGACTATATCGGGTCTATAGTTAACCTACTCATAGCTGGACTATATCGGGTCTATAGTTAATCTACTCATAGTTGGACTATATCGGGTCTATAGTTAACCTACTCATAGTTGGACTATATCGGTCTATAGTTAACCTACTCATAGTTGGACTATATCGGGTCTGTAGTTAACCTACTCATAGCTGGACTATATCGGGTCTGTAGTTCACCTAGACGGAGAAACAACAGATATTGTTTGCTTGGTGGAGACCTCAGCATCTGATACATGGAATCAAAGCATTGAGAAAGCAATGCTCTGTTTGTGCTCCTCGGGTTTCTATCGAGTGACAGAAGTTCCCCTGGCGAATCAGGAGGACCGTGTGAATTATTAATGAAGAGCCGCTCATCAAACACACGCGTGTGCCAGAGAGAGTCAGCGGGAGACTCAATCTGCTCCATCTGTCTCTCGCTCTACACACACAAACATTACAGGATCTTTGACACTCGCATGACTGAAATACAACAGCGTGTTTTTAACATATTATGATATTAATAGTTCATTTAGAAATGAAAATACTCTGTGTTCTCAGATCAGTGCTGTTGTTAATGCGAAGTAAAGTCTCGATCAGCCTGAAAGCGGTGTGTGTTTGCATTTACAAACTGGGACATGAAAACCTGGTAACACTTTACAATAAGGTTCATTGGGTAACATTACTTAATGTATTTACTAACATGAACTAACAATGAGCAATACATTATTGTTACTGTATTAGTTAATATTTGTTAATCTTAGTTAATAAAAATCCAGCTGTTCATTGATTGTTCATGTTAGTTCATTTACTAATATTAACTAATACAACCTTTGATTTTATTAATGCATTAGTAAATGTTGAAATTCACATGAACTAAGATTAATAAATGCTGTAGAAGTATTGTTCATTCTTAGTTCATGTTAAATAAGATAGTTAACTAATGAACCTTATAGTAAAGTGTTACCAGAAACTCTTTAAAATGATTATCTTATAATTCCTGAGCGATTCTAGCAACACGGCGAACACTTGAACGACATCACCATAGACCTGTATAACTGAAGTCCTCCGGCTTTATTTTACAGTAACGGAGGCTGCGTTTGAATAAATGAGAGAGACCAGAAGCATCTCTATTACCTGGAGCAGTGTTGCTATTGACGACAGTCGTTATTGACGAATAACTGACCTCGGAATGGCACGACTGACCAATCAGAAATCAAGCATTTCAGAGAGTCATGTAATACATTTTCCCCACATAATACATAAAACACAATAAAAGCATCACTATTTGCTGAATAGAGAACAAGATTTGTGAGATGGTTGAATGATTCCTGTCAGTATCACGACACATCAATGAAGAGGATCCGTCTATAAACTGGTAAAGCACTGAGAAACCTTCATTTTTCCAGGAGTTTCCCTGTTCTCCGCGCGTACCGAGGCTATTACAGGGTTAATAGTGGGATGAGTGTTGCCATGGTGACGGCACAGATCTGTGTTTGTGAAGTCACAGGACTGCTCAGTGTGTGTGTGTGTGTGTGTGTGTGGCCGACAGCTTCATTCAACATCAGCGTCTGCCACTGTCATACGACAACCAGTGTACAAACACCCCCGAAACAGCACATCATCACCAGTGTCCCAAAATACACACAGTTCAGCACACACACACACACACTCCGCCTGTGTCTCTCTGTGTGTTTGATCAGGATCTGTACTTATACCCTGATCATGTGCACTTTGCACTAACACATAGTGCATGAAGTGTCCAAAATTCCACACATTGTTCTTTTCGGTTTATTAAGTGAATCATCTGGACATTTGAAGAGGACTTTTTCATATTAATTGCACTTTTATATATTTATCCATTTATTTCTCCCATAAAATGGTATAGAATAGAACAGAATTATGTGAACTGCGTTGCGGGTCTCATGACGAGGTGCTAACGTTCACCTAACAAACACTGGGAAGTTCATGAACACACTGCCAAAGTCAATCTGAAAGTCAGATGTAATCAGGCAGACCGAGGCGTGGTGCGCGCGTGAATCACACACACACACACACACACACACACACACACTGAGGTGTGACAGCAGCTTCTATTTAAACATCAACACATTCTCAAAAGGTGCTTATGCACTACTCTATGCCGCTTCTTAGTAGAAATAGTTCAAGTAGTGTTCATACTGACAATGGAAAAATGTTTTAAAAGTGCAGTCTAAATGCAAAAGGGTGGTGGTGACGCAGTGGGTAAGACACATGCCTTTGGTGTGAGAGACCCGGGTTCGAATCCACTGTGAGACGCCAATGTGTCCCTGAGCAAGACACTTAACCCCTAGTTGACCTCTGACATATATAGCAATTGTAAGTCGCTTCGATAAAAGCGTCAGCTAAATGAATAAATGTGAATGTATTTCTCTGTTGTGTCACTGATGGAGTTCGGGTTCCACTGGCGTCTCTGGTTTGCTTAGTCGAGGACACTTAATATACAGCAGTATTACTGATCTGAGCTGATGATGACATCTCTGTTTCTACAGAACTGCTGTACAGATGAAAGAACTAAATGAATAATTGATGATCTTTACATCGGAACAGATCAGCTGAACAACACCTGTGTCACGGTGAAGCTGCGTGGAAACAATCTGCATTTATAAGGAAGACTAGACTATCAGTGTTGAGACTGTTGTGTCCCTCCACCGCAGGTTTGGGGAGGAGAGGTTCAGATAGGCTCTGCTGGCAGAACAAGTCAAACCAGCTGCCCGTTTGCAGACTTCATCTCTGAATCTGAGAAGGTTCTGCTGGTCTCTGAAGACCCAGGATGCTTATAGCTGTCCATTGGTGCCTGATCCAAGGCATAAAAATAGGTCAGGACTCTCTCTCTCTCTCTCTCTCTCGCTCATGTTTCAGCTCGTCCTGGTTGCTTTAACTTCAAACCAGTGTTGATCCGAACACCAGCACAAATGAAGCTCAGAACCGCTGCCTGTTCTTCACGTGTTCAGTGTTGTCCTCGATCTGTACGCTCTGAAACCCATATCACAGAATAACTCCAGTAATCACGAGAATCTGAAGGGGACGCAAAGATCTTCATCATATTCCAGTCCGTGGTGAAGCGTCCGTCTCTCATCTGATGTGTGTGAGTGTTTAACAGCTCAATGACGCCCTCTGGTGGATCTGAACTGATTAAACACTCCAAAACATCACCACGCGAGAGAGAAACACCTGCCTTCATCAGTGGCCGTCTCATCCTCATCCTCAAGAAGCTCATGTTCTCAGAAGAACAGTTTCTATGAGTGTAAACAGTGCTTTTCTCTTCAAGTAACAGTCCACCCAAACATATACTATATATATATATATATATCATTCATGCATCATTTACACAAATCTGTGCTGTGAAAAACAAAAGATGATATTCTGAGGAATGTCTCGGTGTTTCGTGTTTAGTTTTTCTGTCCATCAGGACAGTCAATGGCTCCGGTGTTCCTCAGAGTATTTCCTTTTGTGTTCAGGGTTAGTAAATGATGACAGGATGATGATTTCCGATGAACTTATGATCATTTTAACAAAATGCAAAAATAAAAAACAAACGAAGACAAATACATGCTGTATATCAACTAAAATGACATTAGCACACTCTCTCTCTCTCTCTCTCTCACACACACACACACACACACACAGTAAGCTGGTTATTGGATGAGGCCGGTATGATGCAGAGTTGTGTGTTATCTCAGCGGCTCAGAAACTGAGTGTGTGAATGTCAGATGAATGTTTGTGATGAACTGAATACTGGGATGCAGAAACTCTTACCGCTCAGTTCCTGCGAGCCGTCCTCCTAAAATAACAGTGACAGTGAGGAGACACAAACACTGCAGCTGAACGTGTGTGTGTGTGTGTGTGTGTGTGTGTGTGTGAGAGAGAGAGAGAGAAAGAAAGAGAGAGTGTGTGTGTTTCTGCAGTGCTCTAAACTTCCCGAGAGATCCAAACATGTCAATGAACGTCTAATCTTAAAGAAACATGCACGTCACGATACCTTCGGTTTGTCATCCAGGATTTGCTGTCGAATATCTTGATGTTTTTCCAGCAGTCTCTCCAGGCGTTTGACCTGAGCGTCTTCCAGCTGGAAAACACACACACACACACACACACACACACACACACACACACACACACACACACACACACACACACACACACACACACACACACACGCTTACAGACGTGTTCCACTACACATGAAGTTACCCAAAGAACATGTCACGGTCATCACAATACTGAACACAGAACAAACTAACCATTAACTAACCCTAACTAACACCCATCTGTTGCCCAGATGAGCCGTGAGTGTTGGTATAAATCCTCTACATTATTCATCGTTCAAAAGATGCTCAGGAGAACTCAATGAAAACTGAGTTAAGGATTGAGAGATGTGTCCTAGAAACTGTCATTTGTTATTTGGCGCCACATACAGGTGTAACTATGTAATTACAGGAGGAGTCAGTGTAAAATCATAATTGAATGAAAACCATGTTTTCTCTTTCATTTTAAATTGATTAAAGGCTGTTTATTTTGCTGTTCGAACTCTAATGATGATTATTTGATCAGTTGGATCTTATTTTTTTGTGTTTAGCATGTTTTTCCTCTTCTGTACACAAGCTAATCAGAAGAGCTGATGACGGCTTTATGTCGCTTACATGTCAGGATAGACGGCTACTTTTAATTGTCTGTCAAAGGAGAAGGAGGCTTTACACCTGCTAGTATTCCTGCACTGACCAGTAGGGGTTAACTAGTATTCCTGCACTGACCAGTAGGGGTTAACTAGTATTCCTGCACTGACCAGCAGGGGTTAACAAGTATTCCTGCACTGACCAGTAGGGGTTAACTAGTATTCCTGCACTGACCAGCAGGGGTTAACTAGTATTCCTGCACTGACCAGTAGGGGTTAACTAGTATTCCTGCACTGACCAGTAGGGGTTAACAAGTATTCCTGCACTGACCAGTAGGGGTTAACAAGTATTCCTGCACTGACCAGCAGGGGTTAACTAGTATTCCTGCACTGACCAGTAGGGGTTAACTAGTATTCCTGCACTGACCAGCAGGGGTTAACAAGTATTCCTGCACTGACCAGCAGGGGTTAACTAGTATTCCTGCACTGACCAGTAGGGGTTAACTAGTATTCCTGCACTGACCAGCAGGGGTTAACTAGTATTCCTGCACTGACCAGTAGGGGTTAACTAGTATTCCTGCACTGACCAGCAGGGGTTAACTAGTATTCCTGCACTGACCAGTAGGGGTTAACAAGTATTCCTGCACTGACCAGTAGGGGTTAACTTGTATTCCAGCATTGACCAGCAGGGGTTAACTAATATTCCTGCACTGACCAGTAGGGGTTATCCAGTATTCCCACCCTGACCAGTAGGGGTTAACTAGTATTCCTGCACTGACCAGCAGGGGTTAACAAGTATTCCTGCACTGACCAGTAGGGGTTAACAAGTATTCCTGCACTGACCAGTAGGGGTTAACTAGTATTCCTGCACTGACCAGCAGGGGTTAACTAGTATTCCTGCACTGACCAGTAGGGGTTAACTTGTATTCCTGCATTGACCAGCAGGGGTTAACTAGTATTCCTGCATTGACCAGCAGGGGTTAACTAGTATTCCTGTACTGACCATCAGTGGTTAACTAGTATTCCTGCATTGACCAGCAGGGGTTAACTAGTATTCCTGTACTGACCAGCAGGGGTTAACTAGTAGTCCAGCATTGACCAGCAGGGGTTATCCAGTATTCCCACCCTGACCAGCACTCACCCGTCTGATGGACTGCACCACCTCATTCACGTGCGATCTGTTCATCTCCATCTTTCTCCTACAGAACAGGAGGATTCTACATGTCAGTGTCACGCAGTGAGTAAAGATGATGGATCAACAACACTGGTGTTTATTCCTGCTCAACAAACTCTAGTCATCTGGTAAGAATGATGATACTGTAATTTCGATGGTCTTCTTTAAACACTCTTCTTTAGTAACTTTGCAACTACATGCATCAACCAACACCTAACCCTAGCCTTACACCCCACTAACACTCTTTATTGACATATAGTTGCCAAGTTAAGAATAGTAAGTAAAATGTGTAAAGTGGACCATCAAAGTAAACCCGAGTGTCGTTCAGGCCAGACTCGGATGGACTGGTGGAGATGTTGATCTGAGAACACGTCTATCATGATAATAGAAGACTGACGGGTTAAAGTCACTCACTCGTCCGTCAGAGTTTTCTCCAGCGCTCTGGCCTCCTGAAACTTCTCCTGTCGTCTCTTGTCCATCCGTTTCTTCAACTCTTTGTTTTCTCTGAAGAAAATGAAACCAGAACCGCTCAAAAGAAGAAATTTAGAGGAACGTCTGTGTCCAAACGACAGAAACACTGGAGACTTCTCGCAGCATCTTCTTTACGTCGCACAGAAGAAAGAGAGTCGTGTTTGAGCGTGGTGAGGGCGAGTGATGGTGACTTACTTCTCACACAGATCTTTGAGTTTCTTCAGCTGGTTACTCTGACACTCCTCCGCCACCGTCACCAGCTTCTCTACCAGCTACAGATGAAGAGAAACACAACGTGTGTGTGAGCCGACACTGTTCACAGACCGTCTGATACACACGCACCGGGCAAACACACCGGCTCCTCAAACCCTGCACTATATCTGATCACCAAATGATCTGTTACTTCATCTGTTTTAAATGTATCTTGATTAAAAAACGTTTTCAATATTTGTGCTGGAAAATGAGACACTGAGGAAGAACATCCCTTATTGCAGTGTGAGACGGGATTGAAACGGTGTGTATCGTGGAAGCTTTATTTTAGGTCAAGCTAGAATTTTACTGTGTAACATGTTCAATATGAATATTTTTCTTATACAAACACATCACTTCGCCAGAAGGCCTTTATCAACTCACCTGAGCCGTTTGGAGCACTTTTATGATGGACAGATGCACGTTTATTTTGTCATACTCATATTCTAGTCAGACTGTGAGTCTGATACTGCTCCATACGAACCATGAGCTACACATAGTTATCAACAAAACTCAACTACACGCACACTGGAAGTAGTAAAATAATGAGTGTTGATTCTTTCACTCGGTCCTCCATGAGTGCGTCCGCAGGGTTCACCTCTTCTAGCGACCATCATAGCCAGCTGATAAATTAAACTTCTGCCGAATCCTGCAGGAAGGACGGCAAACACATCTTTCCGATTGACAAAAGCCTTGATTGCAGCTATCTGTTCGTCTTTTAAAAGGAATGCGCTGTCGATTTCTTTTACAACGGATGTGATAACTGAATCTACATCTCAGTTCTCCAGCGGCGGCCATCTCTGAGGGTAATCAGTTTAACCCAGCGCTCTTTGATAACGTGATGATTACGTAACTGCAGATCATCTGTCCATCATTGTATAAAGCCCGCCCTGGCAATTTGATTTTCATTTTAAAGTGAACTACTCCTTTAATGGCAGGATGCATGTGTACAGATTTGGATTCCCCACAGAGTCTCCTAAAATGATCAGATAGTAGTTGCAGTGTATTGAGTAGAAATCACTCAGGAATAAGCACTACTTGGCCACTCTAGTGGCGCTTTTCCACTGCATAGTACGGTACGGTTCGGCTCAGTACACTTAGACTCGGCGCGGAACAGTTCGGATCGCTTTGCGTTTCCACCGCAGTAGTACCCCTTCAAAGTGTGTGGGACTGATCGTTATTTGCTCGCGCCTCTACTGCCATGACATCATCTTAAAAGCGCCACATTTTCAAACCCACAACACAGGAACAATGGAGACTATCGAGGGGATGGTGTTCCTGATTCTCGGTATGTGGTTGTTTTTAACTGCTAGACGGAAACATGTGTTTAAAATGAGGCTGATGGCAGCAAAACAAAAATACTGCTAAAAAAGTGTCTCGTGTCTCGTGTCGCAAATCCAATGACGCTAGTAGTGACGCAGGGAATGACGATTCTGTCTGACCAATCAGTGATCTGCAGTGTTTCACGTCACATTTTAGTACCGGTACGGTACGCTTGGAACCTCAACAGACCAGGTACCATTTAAAGCGACCTGAAGCGAACCGTACTGTACCGTACCATGCAGTGGAAAAGCACCACAAGTGAGCCGAACCGTACCGTACCGTACTATGCAGTGGAAAAGCGCCTTAGGTTAACTCAGGGTTAGAATTTGGTTGGCCAGTTAGACCCATGCTCACAAAGTTGGTCATTCTGATTTTGCACAGTAAAACAAAAGAAGAATTGCCCATCGTTGTCTTGACTCTGATTTGTATTGTTTAAATAGACAGACACAACTGTAATCACCAGTCTGACGTGTTCTCGTTTGAGGTACTTCTCACTGTAGAACTGCTCCTGTCTCAGCGTGAGGAGCTGCTGCTGCTGATGATCCTTCAGTTCACTGAGTTTCTGAACTCTCTCCTGCTCCATCGCCATCAGATCTGGATCCTGATGGGAGACGCTCCTGCAGGGACACAAGTGTTCAGACCCACCAAAGCAGCGCAAACACAGGCCCAACCTAACCCTAAGCCTAACCCTAACCATAACCAACTTACTGAACTCACCCAACTCACCCAGCTTACCCAACTGATCCAGCTCACCCAGCTCACCCAACTCACCCAGCTCACCCAACTGATCCAGCTCACCCAGCTCACCCAACTCACCCAACTCACCCAACTGATCCAGCTCACCCAGCTCACCCAGCTCACCCAACTCATCCAGCTCACCCAACTCACCCAGCTTACCCAGTCCACTCAACTCACCCAACTCACCCAGCTCACCCAGCTCACCCAGCTCACCCAGCTCACCCAACTCATCCAGCTCACCCAACTCACCCAGCTTACCCAGTCCACTCAACTCACCCAACTCACCCAGCTCACCCAGCTCACCCAGCTCACCCAGCTCACCCAACTC
The DNA here is from genome assembly GCF_988280905.1 of Pimephales promelas. Classification (NCBI taxonomy): domain Eukaryota; kingdom Metazoa; phylum Chordata; class Actinopteri; order Cypriniformes; family Leuciscidae; genus Pimephales; species Pimephales promelas. The sequence goes on from NC_142781.1 coordinate 36,422,173, forward strand.
ATCCAGCTCACCCAGCTCACCCAACTCACCCAGCACACCCAACTGATCCAGCTCTCCCAGCTCACCCAACTCATCCAGCTTACCCAGTCCACTCAACTCACCCAGCTCACCCAGCTTAACCAACTCACCTCTTCTGCAGGGTGGACCTGCGCCGCAGGAACTCGCTCAGCAGATGCTTCTGTTTCGATGCGTGTTCGTTGATCAAGTCATTGGTTTTCTTGTTGTGTTTCTTCATGACCTCCTTTAATTCCTTGTACTGCCTCTTCTTTTCTCTCGAATAACCTTTCAGCTGTTTCAGTTCATCTACAGTCTGAGCGTCCACCTCTGTCAAGCACACACACACACACACACACACACACACACAAAGGTGTCCAGACGTCTTTGTGTTCCAGGGGCCAGTCCCAGTTTTTGGTGTTCTGTGCGCTGAAATGTCCCTGTTTTACAGCTCGTTCAAAACAACTCGCAAATACTTTGCAAAACAGCCCAATCAACATAAAGCAGCCTGCTGGTTATAGGAGCTGGTTGTAGGTTTTGGTGTGGAGTTGTTTGGTTGAGGGGGGGTTATTTGGGCTTGTTTTTTAGGGCTTGGTCTCTTAGTTCCAGTGAAAGGAACTCTTAATTCTTCAGCTTACTAAGACATTTTGGACAATTTCATGCTCCCAACTTTGTGAGAACAGTTTGGGGTAGAGTCCTGATCTCAACCCAATTGTGGTGAGCAGGACGGCCGAGGGACGTGAGAGAAAGTCGCGAGGCCGGTGGTGCGATTGCTAATGAGCAGCACCTGTGAAGCACACCGGTCTCGCATCTCTCACGAAGGAGCGGAGCCATAAAGGGGGAGCGACGGAGTGGATGATCGAGAGAGAGGAACAGGCCTGATTTTATTTGTGTTTTATATTTTATTTGGTAAGCCAGCAGTCGTCCGTGAGGGGCTGCTGGCAGGTATTTTGTTTGTTTATTTTATTTAAATAAAGTTTTATTTTATTATTAAAAAAAAAAAAAAAAAAATAGTCCGGCTCCCACAACGCGCTGCCATCTTGTCCCTCACCAGCTGGGCGATCTCCTCCGCGGTGCCCGGCAGCGACGCTGGATGGCCCTCGGTGAACGCCTCGACGCTCCCCCGCCCCCGGTGGATGGCGACGGCTCCTCGGGTGCCTTGGGCAGACGGCAGGAGTCCCCCGCTCCCTGCTCCTCCCCTTCACTGGCGGATGGCAGCAGGCTCCGGCCCACGGCAAGCGGCGGTGACTCCTCCTCTCCCTCCCGAACGGCAGCCGCCCCTCCATTTTCCAGGCGGTCGGCGGCGAGCTCGGGCGTCCCCCCGGCAACTCATCCCAGCGCCCCGCCTCGAGCGTCCATGGCCGCGAGTCCCCCGCTCCCTGCTCCTCCCCTTCTGCGGCGGACGGCAGCAGGCTCCGGCTCACGGCGAGCGGCTGCGACTCGCGCACCATGCTCGATGGCACCGCGGATTCCCCACAGCGGCGAGGACCCTCGGACAGCGCGTTCCTCCCTCTTCCCGGGTTTCGGCACCAGTGTAACAAAGTTCAGGGAAGAAGGAGGCAGGAACCGGATAATAATAATAAAATAAAACTTTATTTAAATAAAATAAACAAACAAATTACCTGCCAGCAGCCCCTCGCGGACGACTGCTGGCTTACCAAATAAAATATAAAACACAAATAAAATCAGGCCTGTTCCTCTCTCTCGATCATCCACTCCGTCGCTCCCCCTTTATGGCTCCGCTCCTTCGTGAGAGATGCGAGACCGGTGTGCTTCACAGGTGCTGCTTATTAGCAATCGCACCACCGGCCTCGCGACTTTCTCTCACGTCCCTCGGCCGTCCTGCTCACCACACCAATAGAACAGCTTAGGGATGAACTAGACTGGAGACTTATCTTCCAACATCAGTGCTTGACCTCACAACTGCTCTTCTAGAAGAATGGTCATAAATGCCCATAAACACACTCCTAAACTTTGTGGAAAACCTTCCCAGAATAGTTTTGCTGTAAAGGGTAGGCCAACTCCACATTAAACCCTACTAATTAAGGATGGGAGGTCAATAAAGTCTGCCTAATGAAGGTGACTTGACATATATACATATATATACATACATATATATATATATGTCAAGTCACCTTCATTTATAAAGCGCTTTTAACAGGATGGATTGTTTCAAAGCAGCTTTACAGTTATTGTAGAAATTACCATAACAGATTGTTTAGGCAGTACAACAGCATTAGGATGAAGTTATTGTACAGCTAAAGTTTTGATTGATTCACTTCCATTGCGAAGATCATTAGTGATTAACTCACTTTCTAACAGAAAAACTCTTAATACGCTCCGGCCGCTCGATCGCACAAAACAGTGCCTGGTGTCTCGAGAACGCACTCCCTGAAATACTTTCAAAGGGGCAAATGATTCTCCTGTATCTCTGCACAAACCTCAAAAACGCAAACCCGTGAAAACGCCGACGATGAGCACATGCGCATTACATGTTCAGTTTGGATATATATGTGCGCATGCATGTAGTCCTTCTTCACAAATCAACCCTTAAAAAAACTACTTGTCTGGTCTTAAAAATATATAATACAGAAATTTGACGCGTCTGCGAACGAGAACCGGAATGATCCTGACAGCGCTTCTACCTGTACGGGGGTAAAGGGAGGGAGGCCTTCACAGGGACCGCCTCGTTGACACTTCTCATTTATATCATTAAAGAATTACACTTTCAACAAATACATTTGCAGAAAACACATACAGTAAGCCTATAATTTAAAAAAACAAGTCCAATTAAGAATCGTATAATCATTTTCCAGCACAAACGTTACAAAGCATTTGAAGTAAAAAAGTATTTTCTGTATACAGTATAATCAGCTTGTGAAAATGAAACACAGTCATTATTCAGTTCAGTCCAAGTTCTGTTCTCATCTAATAGTTTCAGATATTCAAAAATATTGCTGGATATTACGCATCTTTTTAACACGTCCATGTCCTTCAGAATGATCATGAGATCAAATTCATTTAATCATTGATGAACTTTACAACTTTACTCGACTGATCTGGATAATAATGACTGAAGCTGAATCTGAATGTGTCTCATGTCTGATGACGCTTATGCTTCAGTTATTTTCCTGTCTATTATTGTGAAGCTGCTTTGAAACAATCTGTACTGTATGAAGCGCTGTGTATATAAAGCTTAAATCAGTGTAAGGAAGTATTTGAGGAGCTCTAATCATCGTTTACACCTGGATCAACATCCGTCTGTGGTGATCTAATCATCTGAATCACTGCACATCTGAGATCAGACCAAACCGTGACACGTACCTGTTAAAACACTCTGAACGACGTCCTCAGGCCTCACAGCGGGTTTGAGCGACCCTGAAAAATACAGAGAGACGATGATCTGCTGATTCAGCGGCACTGGACGCCTGTCACACACACACACACACACACACACACACACACACACACACCTGAGGACGGAGTCTGCTGACTGACCACGGAGGGTTTGGGTGAGACGCTGGGATGGTTCAGCCCGTTCTCTGGTGCCGCCGCCGGGTTCGGGTCACTCATGACCTCTGACACCAGATCACCTCCTCCATTCACCTGCACCAATCACACGACAGACAATAAAACACACAGATCTACAGGTGAACACAGCAGACGTGAGAAGACTGAACCATGACGACTGGAGTCTCATATTTACAAATCATTTTATACAACTTGTAATGAATCAGCGGAGAACTAACCCTACACTATACTATGATATATCCATATATATATATATATATATATATATATATACACTACACTTTGATATTTCCATGGTTTAATATCTTTACTATGACTGGAAATCCCATGCGCGTCCTGACTGTAACTTAACGGCTCACGATCTTAGTCTTAAACTGAGCTTCAACCAGATGAAACTATGATATATAATGATCAAAAACATCATACCTGCATGTCTGTCCAGAGTGTGTAAGTATAGCGATGGAAACCCACTCTCAGCATGACTAACCTGATCCTCAAACACTAGCGTTCGTCTGACTCAGGGCTAACCTGCGGCACAAACCGTTGCTAGCGGATCTCGCTGATTCAGCTGGACTGAGACAGAGGAACACACTAAACCAACATCAGATGAAAACCCAAATTACACTTCTTATTTTTAATCAGTCGTTCCGATTGAAGAGCCAGGGTTCTCTCTGGTGTGTGAGGGAAACCGTTATTTCTAGAGATGAAAAAGTCAGTAAATTTGCTATAAAATCATTTCTAATTAAGTCAAGCTTATCAGCGTCTCGTTAAGTTGATCTGGTTTTATCTAGTTTATAAAGATCTCATTCCAGAATCAATGACTGGACAGTCGTGTAGTTTCAGTGTGAACCCTGAATATATTCAGCTAAACCAACTAAGAGAAGAACTGAGCATGTGCAGACTCAGAGAACATGCCTGTCGTCATAGAGACACAGACACGCCTGGCAACTGTACTCACACACACACACAAATCCTTACATGCACTCACACAAACACACATTTAATCTCACACACACACATGAGCGCGTTCCATAACACTCACAACATACGCGGGCAGAGACCGGTGTAGGTACAACCTCTTCACCCTCATCAGCATCCCCTGCTCTCGTGGGACGGCTGTTTCAGTGATAAACAATTCTCTCAATCTCCTCAGCGAGCTCCCTCTGAAATCGCACAATTCTAATAGGAAACTCATAGTTGGTCACTCATACTCTGATCCCAAAGCTGTGTGTGTCATCCGGTGTCAAATATCTTAGACACACACACACTTCAGAGTCCCTGAGGACGGAAAGTTGTTGACATGTTCTCCAGGCACACCTTATACTTCCGGGTCGCACCAGTAGTGACATCACAGGCTGTCGCCGGCCATAAGGACTGCCATGATTAGATGAGCATCTCAGACACCGGTTACGCCATGGACGCAGTGCGGAGTCTGCCGGAGGTAAACGCACCTGAAGTCACTCACCTGCTCTCCGTCGGCCTGCTCCTCCTCCTGGGTCAGAGCCGCCAGCTGATTGGCTCTCTGCTCCATCAGACTGACATACAGGATGGGATTGGACAGAGCCTCGATCACATCTAACAGCACAAACGCAGTCAGGACAAGAACTCGTGAGCAGATGTGAGTTTTAACGTACAAAAATGAAACGCTACAAACAGCCTGTTTATTTGGCTCTTGTACCTGCGAAGGTGTCTGGGACGTAATCCTTGACCTCGGTGTAGACGAACACGGACGACAGCGTCAGCGCTTGGTTCTTCTCGTTCCTCAGACTGATGTAATGATATCCTGCAGCAGAGAGATCGCTCTTTACCCATCAGCCACTGCACCGTAATGCCAGTTCACACTGAGAGAAACGTAACCGATACTTGCCAGGTCGGATGGCACACACCGGGATGATGCGATGGCCGATGCATCTGCCGTTGTCTTCGTACACGGCTATTCTCAGTGACGCGAGTGTGGGAAGAACCACCTGAAACAAACGGCGTGTCAAACTCTGACCGTTTCACGATGATTCGGTGTTTGTTCACACGTACTCTTTTGAAGACCATCGGCTCTTCGTCCCACACTGGGTTGACGGCGTTGCTTTGGGACGTCTTGGTCTTGAACGCTTTCCGCTTGGTGTCCACCGGCAGGCCGTACATTTCCACCTCCACGTAAACACCGACTCTCTTATCGGACAGGAACTGAGCGGAGATGATCTGATAATGACACGGGAACCTCAGATCCAGACATTCATTCTCAATCGAATGGACATTGCGCAAACGAGCTGGATTTAAACGAGTCTTTCATTTCAGCCAGTGTTCTACAGTAATACTGCTGCATACTCTCAGATTTGATGATCAGATTTCAATAACAGAGTATTGAACAAGTTTTAAAAACATTTGTCAAATATACTGACAACTGTATAGAAAAAAACACAGGTAACGGAAAACACTGTTATTAAAGTTTCCAGGCTGAGTCCCTCCTAGCGCAAGCTTAAAGTCTGGTGTTTCTAGTTAAACTAGTTAATATCATATTCTTATTGATATTCAATATTCCTACAGTTCAGATTAATGAACTTCAGATGTAGAGATGGCTTGGGTTTTAAAAGTATTTGTGAGGTTGACACCCTATGAAGAGATTAGAGACTGAACCTCGGATGACAGATGGGTGATGAAGGAATGTAGAGATTGTTCGAAGATATTTAAAAGGGATAGAAATTATTATAGTTTTGAGCAATTTAAATCTAAAAGAAATGAGGTAAGAGATATTAACGTCATACGCCGTCGCCGGCCAATAGTATTGCCGTGATTAGATAAGTGTTTCGGCCACCGGTTCCCCCGAGGCGCCGCGGTGAACTGAAGAGTTTAGGATGATTGGGCAATAGGAGGAAGACTGCGGTCAATGGCTCTAGAATAGATGGAAGACTGATGTCTGATCAGAAGAAGGAAGCAGACTGTTTTAATCATTTTTAACTACTCTTGCTGAAAAACTGGTAAACGAGCTTCCAGCACAAACTGGGATTTCAATGAAGATTTAGTAAAGGAGAATTATGAAAAATGTAAAGGGGAGCAGTAAAGGAGAGTAATGCTTTTAAGAAGTTAAGGGAACTCAACAGTAGTACAGCGACAGTGTTTGGTAATATTCCAGCATAGTAAATTGAGGATTCAGCTAAAGTTATCACCCACACACACACACACACACACACACTCACCTTCACAGACAGTGTGTGTGCTACGATCCCGTCGACTGTACTCTGTGTGAACGGGTCAAACTGCTTATCCGTCCGTCTCATGAACTCTGGCTTCAGTCGGTAGCCACATTTCCCATTGTACTCGAAAATTCCCAGATTCAGCTGCATGGGAAGATCTGCAAATCACACACACACAGAGAGAGAGAGAGAGAGAGAGAGAGAGCGAGAACATCATCACACACATCAGGGCTGATCCAAAATGAAATCAGTCAATCGAGTCGGGTCGCTGTGATGTTCCTCTACAGATGTAGACGATCAGCAGGGAGCGAGTGAGTGTGAATGAGTTAGTGTGTGTGTGTGTGTGTGTGTGTACTCTACCTCTACAGACACACACATCTGAGCCAGAAACACACAGACACACACACACTGAAGGAACCGAACGGACGCTACCGATGGTCTGGAAGTTCAGAGCCACGAGCTGACAGCCGGCGTTCCAGAAGACTTGAGGCATGTAGTTCGAGGAGTCGACTCGTGTTCCTTTGGGATAAATTCTGCTCAGCTGTAGTTTATTATACCTGTGTGAAGGAGTTAAGAATCTCTAACAAAGGAAAAAATGATATAATCATGACACTGTTGGTTTTTGGCCAGAGGAGAACTCAGCGACTGAGTCTTGTTTCTCTTCAGGGTTTTCCTCCATCCTGTCACTGATGGAGTTTGGTTTCCGCTGTCGCCTGTGATGGATTTTTATAATTAATCATAACTTACATTTATTTTTCTTGCAGGAATAGCATTCATATTCTTTTGAATCCTACATGTTTCCAAACCTTTTGTTTAAAAAAAAAACTCAGTCAGTGTGTGTGTGTGTGAATATAACAAAAGGGGAAATCAAACTAGACGGATGTCTAGGACAGGGAGGATGGAGTGGGGGGACCCACATGGGGCTTCAAACCTAATACAAAACACATTGAACACGTCTGGTAGATTTGGGTCGGGGGAGGCTGGGAGGGGTGGCTTTTTGTAGCCCGTGGCAGATTGCAGGCCCTTCCAAACAGCTCTGATGTTCTTATCCCCGACCTGTTTTTCAATCCTGGCCTTATACAGCCTCTTAGCATGCTGAATGAGTGCGTAGTTGGCCTTGATGTAGGCAGCCTTGCCTCCACTCGTGTGGGCCGCCTCCTTCTCCTTCCTCTGTAGCCTTACTTCCTTATCGACCATTTTGGAAGATGTAAACAACACTGGTCCAGTTTTTTAACACTAAATAAAAGCTGGGATAAAATACAACCAACAGAACATATAAAACTGAATCAAAAAAGTTAAACAAACACCTTTAAGATGTTTTCTTTACATGTGAAATAAAGAAAACAGTTACAAACTGAAACAGGAAGTGTTTCTGGACCAGTGTTGTTTACATCTTGCAAAATGGTCTATTGAACCATGGCTTATTATTCCCATAAATGGCAATAGATTGTCTGGGAAGTTCCTCACAAAAGTAAATGTAGGACGAGCATGTGTCTACATACTCATCAAAGTTATTGCATGCCAATTTAAAAGTATCCCATTCCCAGTCATAATATCAAAACAGGCTTGTAATGTTTCAACTGCAGCGGGTGACCATTTCTGTACAGCTCTCTTGATCGGTTTTTGTTTTTTGAATGGAGACCGGTATGTGGGGATGAGTTTAATCACAGCATGATCGCCATTGCCTAGTGGTCTAGTTGCTTAGAGTTCGTTCTCCCCTGGCGGCACACCGCACCAACTGATGGTATTTAGGAAGTTCAGATCTCAGATCGGTGTGGTTGAAATCACTCAAGACCAATACAGTGGAGTTAGGGAACTTAATCTCTACTTCCGTGATATGATCAGCTAAAAGCTGCTGCGCTGTGTCGGCGTGCGCCTGTGGCTGAACGTAGACACACGCAAGAATAATGGATGATATTTCCCTAGGCGAGTAGAAAGTTTGCAATGTATGGCCAGCAGTTCTAGATCAGGGGAGCATAATTCAGCAATGACTGTTAAATCGCTGCACCACTTGTTACTCACATAAACGCAGACACCTCCGCCTTTTGTTTTCCCAGTGGTTATCGCATCGCGGTCCGCTCTAAAGAGCTGATAGCCGGGCAGGTTCACCGCCGTGTCAGGAATATTGGAGTGAAGCCAGTTTTCCGTAAAGCAGAACGCGGCAATATAAGAATGGTCCTTGTCCGTCTCAAACCGAAGATGGAGCTCATCCAGCTTGTTGCTGAGAGATCTCACGTTAGCCAGTACTAATCCAGGTAAAGGTGCACAGAACCCTTTCTTCTCCAAGCGGCGACGGCAGCCGGCTGGGTTAGGGTTAGATTACCCCTCGCTCTACTACGGGGAAGTAGCCTCCATGGACGAGATCTCGAGTGTTTGTATGGGCTACAATCCGTGGAGTTTCTGAGGATATCCAAATGAAAACACTGCAAATCAGGGTGGCAACTGAGGGATAAAGTTGCGCTGATGTTTAGAAGTTCATCTCGGGTGTAGGTCATTCTCATTCTAGCTCCGTGCGATAGACAAACAAAACAAACAAACATTCCTCCTGCACGAGACCTCCACGGCCGCCAACTAAGCGTTCGAGAGTCAGGAGTTAAGCAGGGTGGGGTACGAACTGAAGGATCCAGTCTAGTTTTAACAGGAGCCTCTCAAGTATTAGAGGAAAGCGTTATTGCTATACAGATAGTAAATATGCTGACAGGGGAGAAGCCCTTACTGAAACAGAGAAAGAAGTTGGATTCACAGAACTGATTTTACAATAAGTGAGCATTTTCGTCAGTGGTGATATAGATATATTGGAAAACTAAAACTGAAATGTATGAGTTTGTGATCTGAGAAAGCAAAATCAGAGCCACTAATGATATGTTATGAAGCGTTATATATATCAGGCGTGTTGTATAAGCCTAATGCACGTATGAGATCCGGTATATGATTACCCCAGTCGGTAATATTGATCTGAGCTGATGATGACATCACTGTTTTCCACAGAAGATAGATGAAATTATACGATTCATAATTGAATTGTTTTTTTTCCTGTTTGTCACTGCGAAGCTTCTTTGAAACAATCTGTGTTGTATAAGCTATATAAAAATTTAATACAAATTTTATTTAATTTAACACAAAATGACACTTTGACCGGCACAAGTTCAGCACAAACAAAAGATACTCGACGAACTCCACCGGTGATTCCTTGAGCAGCTCCAGCGCTTTAGTTTCCACAAACGACGACATTTCGTAGCTTCGATCAGTTTCTGTGGAAAACAAACACAGTGAACCGTAACACACACAGATCTGACGGTGAAACACATCTTGTGGCGTAAGAACAGACTGACTTACTTTTGCACGCCTCGAAGGAGTGGAATTTAACAGGCTGAACGTAGTTGACTAAGTTGGACATCTCCTCTGTGGCGAACGCTTCATTTACTGCCATCCCCTGCAGACACACACACACACACACACACACAGGTCTTCTGATCATGTGCTTGTAGAGATTCGCTATATGAGTCTCCTCGAGTAACGTCTTTAACACACTAATGACACTGACCTCATCAATGGACTTCTTTCCGTAACCGTTCTCATCCTCCACGTCGCTGTCTGCGTCCGCTTCACCTGAGGGACAAACGGCACTCAGTGTGAGGAGCGCGGCTCAATTTACCCCACTCCCTGTGACCCCCGTGATCGGCCGGACCTGTGTTGTGTGATACGGAGCCGCTTGACTTGATTCCCGGGACTCTCCTGTCTCCTCTCTCTGTCCCGTCTGCATGTGGCTCTGTCTCCGTGTGTGTCGAGCCTAAACACACACACTCAGTGTGACACAACACACACACGACTGGAGTTTCAGCTTCACCAGCCGCTGGTACTGATCATTGAGGAATATAGAAACAGGAGCGAGAGCAGCGCTGGACTCTGAGACGTTTACAATGAATCCGAAGAATCTGAGATTATCAGAAAAATAAAAGAACTGCGAAGCGGTGACTTGATTCTGTTGAGAAAGTGTGTGTTATCTTCAAAAATGGAGACGGATCAGAACAGGAGTGCAGTGGACTGTAAAAAAGGGGTGGGGTTTAATCAGGCCACATGATTGGTCAATCCCACATACGTCACACAGAGAACTCTGTTGTTTCAAACATCCAGACAATTTGATTAAAAATGACCAGAGAGAAAAATGGCAGGATTAACTGAAATATATATACATATATATTATATATATATAGGGGAAATCCAGTTTTAACCAGAGACACATCCTGCATCTTCCTTGCTGAGATACACACAATACACGATCAGTGTGAATATGAACACACACCAGTATAAAATAACATCAGTGGGAAAGACTAACAGCACTAAAGTGAGAGGTTTACACACACACACACACACACACCTGCGCTGGGAGACGAGGGCTCACACACACACACACCTGCGCTGGGAGACGAGGGCTCACACACACACACACCTGCGCTGGGAGACGAGGGCTCACACACACTGGACGTGTCGCTGCAGGCGCTGGACGTTTGCTCGGTCAGTTTCTTCTTGCCGCTGCCGTCAGTTTTGTGGGAGTTCTTCTTGTTTTTGATGAGGATTTTCCCCATCAGGTCCAGCGGACTCGGCAGAGGGACACCGGCCTCCAGCTGAACACACCACACACACACTGACAACAGTTGATATTCTGGTTTTTAAAGGACCAGTGTGTGTGTGTGTGTGTGTGTGTGTGTGTGTGTGTGTGAGCTGTGTTTATCACTCACAGGGTATTTCTCCAGTTGGTCTGTCAGTAATGCATCCCCAAATATTGATCTACAATACTCTGCCATCTTCGCCTGCTGTTTGGGACTGAGACACACACACACACACACACACACATAATGATTTTACACTGTACAAACTTTTAATTCTATCCTCAACAGAAAACATTCTGCATTTGTACATTTACAAAAGAACGATTTAGTAGATTTATGAGCTGTGAGCCGAACTTGAGTCCAGCTGGCGTCGCTCTTCTGCTGGTCTGAGAGCAGGAACGGTGGGACGAGCTTCACACTTACGAGTCCACGTGGTTCTCGAAGGACAGGATGACGGGGAACGGCGACGTCTTGAAGGCACTCTCCGCTATGGCCTCAATCACCTCCTGGAAACAGGAGACGGGCCTTTGAAACATGACGGAAACACCACAACTGGAGGACAGTCAGCGGTTTAAAGAAATGAGGTGTGTAATCGATTCTTTATCTGTGTTTGATCTGTCTCTTCATAAACCACGTAAAGGACGAGTGTGTTCTGGCTAACTTTACTACTTTCTTCATCAACTGTACAAACCCAGTGTACGAGGCATTTGTTGTATGGTAAAGTTTTGTCCACTGGGTGGCGCTGTGGCTGTGTATAATAAGAGCACATGTGTGTGTGTTGGTGATTGGGAAGCACACAGTATTTGACCTGTGGATCCGGTGGATTTTAGTCCATGCTGTCCACAAGGTACGCTTTGTGTGTACGTGTGAACAAGTAAAGGCCACAAGAAGTGGATTGACTAGAAGAATTAATATTTATATATATATATATATGAAGAGTTCAGATGCAAAAGCCTCTAAATGCCATTTGAAATTTTCTTCTTTAATGATGATTTTTATCAAACTTGTATATTTAAGTTCAGTAATTTCACTTAAATAACAATTAATAGGTAATTATCATTGCAATTTAAGTGAAATTACTGAACTTAAATATACAAGTTTGATAAAAATTATCATTCTAGAAGAAAATTTCAAATGGCACTTAGAGGCTTTTGCATCTGAACTCTTCATATATATATATATATATATATATACACACACACTGATTGGCTTCATCACTCTGTCTCCTCTCCACCAGTAAGCTTGTGTGTGTGTGTTTGTGTGTGTGTGTGTGTGTGTGTGTGTGTGTGTGTGTGTGTGTGTGTGTGTGGACGTCTGGCGCACTATGGTGGAGCTCACACTGGTGGTTGAAGAGATTCCCCCTTCCATGTGAAGCGCTTAGAGTGCCTAGAAAAGCTCATTTAGCTCAAAACTCACTTTCGTGTTCGAAAAAGTCTATGTGCGCATAGTAAATATGGTGAATATTGTGAATATGGTGAATATGGTAAATATGGTAAATATGGTGAATATTGTGAATATGGTGAATATGCTGAATATGCTGAATATGGTGAATATGGTAAATATGGTAAATATTGTGAATATGCTGAATATGGTGAATAAGCTGAATATGGTGAATATGGTGAATATGCTGAATATGGTGAATATGGTAAATATGGTGAATATGGTGAATATGGTAAATATGGTAAATATTGTGAATATGCTGAATATGGTGAATAAGCTGAATATGGTAAATATGGTGAATATTGTGAATATGCTGAATATGGTGAATATGCTGAATATGGTGAATATGCTGAATATGGTAAATATTGTGAATATGGTAAATATGGTAAATATTGTGAATATGGTGAATATTGTGAATATGCTGAATATGGTGAATATGGTGAATATTGTGAATATGGTGAATATTGTGAATATGCTGAATATGGTGAATATGCTGAATATGGTGAATATGGTGAATATTGTGAATATGGTGAATATTGTGAATATGCTGAATATGGTAAATATGGTGAATATGCTGAATATTGTGAATATGGTAGCTATTGTCAGCCTTCTTGGTGCTAGCGAATGCTCCATGGCCCTGTGTGTGAGGATGTGGTTGAGGATTTTGTACAGTGGTGCAACGATGAATTCTTGCAGATCAATGTGCTAAAAAGTAAAGATATGCTTATTGACTTGAGGCGTAACTGATCTGAAGAGAACTACTATCAAAGAGCAGGAGGTCGATGTTGTGGAATCAGATCTGGGTATGATTGATAAAGTATCTGGCGTGTGTGATTGACAACAAGTTGAATTTGAGTGTTAGTGTGGAGATGATTTGCACCGTGTGTACTCTGTCTACGGCAGGGCTGCCCACGCTTTTCTGAATGGTGATCTACTTTTTAAGTGACTGAGTCAGAATGATCTACTACTCACATTACATTACGTGTCTTTTTTAATGTATCAAAACAAACACACAGTGTCATATTGGCTGCTATTTTGTTTTAATGTTTCACACTTCAATCATTATTAAATCATTACCTAACCCTACCGCAGTGCTCCAGACCCGAGGCTGTGGGCTACACACTGCTGTTGTCTGTTACTGTACCTTGAAGGAGATCTCGGAGGTCATGGTGAAGCCGTGTGTGATGAGCGGCTCCTCGTCGGTCCGACCCTTCCAGCAGTCGAGCTCCACACACCGGCAGCCGGACAGCAGGACCTGCCGATACATCTCCACGGAGGAGTTTCCCGCCAGCTGACCCGCTGACACACACAGACAAGTCAAGTCACCTTTACTTAGATAGAGCTTTTCACAGCACAGAGTGTGTCAAAGCAGCTTTACAGAGAGAACAGAAACACAGTTTGTTTCCAGAAGAAAATTAAGTAAGTTTCTGATTCTCATTCATTTCTGATGTAATAAAAATGTTAGTAATTATATAATGATATATATATATATATAGCCACTCTGGAGAAAACCGTGATGTCATCGTCCAGCTCAGTTCAGTCCTCATATAATGCTGTCAATGCAGGAGATCAATAATATTGGTGAATATTAAATTAAATGTCCCCGAATAAGCAAGCTAAAGGCGACATTAGACACATAGAGCACATGTTTCTCCTCCTTATAAAAGCTGATCAGTCCATTTATTTGCTCTCATAACATTGTATGCAAACTGTAAAAGTTATTATATCATTTCACTTGCAACACTAATGTACATCAGCTGAGAAGAAATGCAACACAAAGCCATTAATGGTGGAGAATATGTCATTAAATAATTTCGTGAATTTTGTTTCGCTTACCTACCCCGAAGTGATAAAAAAAAAAAAATTCTGTATCAAATTTATAGACAACTAGTTTGTTCAGGCATGGTTTTGTGGGGAATTACAAACCTGCACACATATATTGAAACGCACATAACTATTGAATCAATTCTTAACGCGCATGTGAACGCCATCAGTGTTTATCACAGGCTCAGTTTAAAGTCTGTTTAGAGACATTCATATACATTATTACCGTACAGTTACTGTAAATCCGGCCTCTAGTTCATAGACGCCAGAGGAGAACTGGCCCCGACTGAGCCTGGGTTCTCCCAAGGGGTTTTTTATTCTCCATTGGGTCACTTTATGGAGTTTTATGTGAACTTTTTGAGTTTTATGTTAGTCATGTGAGTCATCTGATTGGCTGACCTGTGAGGTAGGTGTGGTGTGAGTCGTCTGATTGGCTGACCTGTGAGGTAGGTGTCATGTGAGTCGTCTGATTGGCTGACCTTTGAGGTAGGTGTGGTGTGAGTCGTCTGATTGGCTGATCTGTGAGGTAGGTGTGGTGTGAGTCGTCTGATTGGCTGACCTGTGAGGTAGGTGTTGTGTGAGTCGTCTGATTGGCTGATCTGTGAGGTAGGTGTGGTGTGAGTCGTCTGATTGGCTGAAATGTGAGGTAGGTGTGGTGTGAGTCGTCTGATTGGCTGACCTGTGAGGTAGGTGTGGTGTGAGTCGTCTGATTGGCTGACCTGTGAGGTAGGTGTTGTGTGAGTCGTCTGATTGGCTGACCTGTGAGGTAGGTGTGGTGTGAGTCGTCTGATTGGCTGACCTGTGAGGTAGGTGTGGTGTGAGTCGTCTGATTGGCTGACCTGTGAGGTAGGTGTCATGTGAGTCGTCTGATTGGCTGACCTTTGAGGTAGGTGTGGTGTGAGTCGTCTGATTGGCTGACCTGTGAGGTAGGTGTGGTGTGAGTCGTCTGATTGGCTGACCTGTGAGGTAGGTGTGGTGTGAGTCGTCTGATTGGCTGACCTGTGAGGTAGGTGTTGTGTGAGGAGTTGATGAAGTAATGTGAGAGCGGCAGCGTCATGTCTTCACTCTTGTCCAGCTTCTCTGGAGGGATGATACTGTTCTCTTCTCCACTCAGATATCTGGCGAATCCCTCCACCGAGATCTGCCCTGTAGCACAAAACAACCATATCAACCATCCTGTGTAACTGTGTAAGGTTTTAAACCCTCCTGGACAGTCAGATTCAGCCATAAAAGATCTCCAGAAACACTTGAGGTGTGTTTGGAGCCGCTACGGGAACAGACACCAGCAAGTCGGATCCGTGTAATCTCGTTTCAGGTAACACTAGTGCAGCCCAGCATGCTGAGAGCGATTCCTCGTTAAAATGCCAACAACACATGAGTTCAGCAGAAGTGACAGCTCAGCTCAGGCTCTCTCAGGTGGAGGCTAGCGCGCGCAACGTCCCGCCGTCCCTCTGGCCACTTTACGCTAATTAATCCCGCCATGCCCTCCGCGGACTCCCACAGCCTAATTAACACAGTTCTTCCTCTGACATCTGAACGGGTTTCCTCTAATGAGGCAGCAAAGGGTGACTTTCATCTCAGCGGAGCGTCCACCTTTCCAGCTCGTGAGGGAAAGAAAGACTTCATTAAAGCTCAGAGCTGGAGATGGAGGAGACTGCAGTCGGCACACACACGGACATTCAGCAGAGACGCGAACAGTGTTCTTGAGTTCATGACTGTGACGTACACATCTACATCTCAGCAAAACGCTCTCTTAAACAGACTCTTTGTCACTCGTTTATGAGCTCAATTGGTGTAGTTGACACTAAATAGACGTGGGCGGGTCATATGTTAATGAGCTCATGGTGTTTCGTTGTAATAAATGTTGCGGCGGACTGGAGTTTGGCTTCTGACCGTCACACATCACAGACTTTTATTCACTGAAAAGCAAAATTTCTGTTCAACTCATCAGCATTTTAAATCTTTATTTTTCAGGAATAAATTAGCAGATGAAAGCACAAACCTCTCTGAGAAAACATGGCGTCCGGCTCGTACTTCTCCACCAATCCCTGCACTTGCTCGGCTTTGAGTGGCGGGTACAGGATCTCGTTCAGGCGCGGGTCTCTCTGTTTGTTGTTGAGGAAATCTGTCATCTGGTCCACGGTGAGGTACGGACGGATCTTAGCACCACTGCACACACACACACACACACACACGCGTATCAGTGTGTGTGAACTGATGTATTTGGTTAGTTTAATCTGAAGTCTTCAGTGGTTTTAAATTTGAACAAGTGCTGTGTTTCGTATGTTGTAAGAGTGTGTAGATGACGAAGACTCAAGCGGAGGACTGACATCTCTGAGAAGATGGTGTCGATGTCGTTGCGTGGACAGATGTTGTTCAGCAGCTGTCGAAACACGTCCACTGTGAACCTGTCCGGAGGAATGGACTCACTCTGCAGGAGAGAGGAGGAGTTAGCTGGGTACCATAGCGTGATCAATGACGGAAATGACAGAGGAAAAACAAACGGAGAAAAGAGAACGATAGACAGGAGGAAAGAGTCTGAAGAGAGAGACAGACATTTAATGATGATCAGCAAACACTGATAGCAGTACACTGACCAACACAAACACACACCAGTGCATGAGTGTGTGTGTGTGTGTGTGTGTGTGTGTGTGAGCAGAAGGGAGTGTGTTCTCACGCGTTGTGTCGGCAGGCCGCAGATCTCCAGAGCGTTCTCCACTCGCCGTTTGTCGGCAGGGATCATGCGAGTGATGCTGGAACACACACAACACACACGATAGCATCTGTACACACACGCCGAACAGCGTCTGAAAATCTGTGTAATGTGTGTGTGTTCACAGAAACGGCACCGGTGAACAAACCTACTTTTTGACAGAAATCCCGCCGTCGGCCGCCGACTGTAGCGTCAGTTTGGTGTATCTGTGGAGAACAGAGCGAACGCATGAACACACACGGATCGAACCGGGTCACTGTGATGCTTCTGTCTCTGCATCTCGGTCTCTGTGTGTGTGTGTGTGTGTGTGTGTGTGTGTGCATTTCCCACACTGTTCCACTCCCATCCCAGAATGCAATGTGTTGCTATCGAAGCATGTCAAAAGCACAAGTATCGTGTCTAGATAAAGGTCACGCTTTCAGGATCCGTCAGCATCTTTCTGCCAATGATTAGCCGGACTCGTTCCGCATCAGTGCCGAGGCCGATTTATGGCGAGAGAACGGCATCCTGGGATTGCAGTGCCGGATCATGTGACCGTGCAGAGGCAGCTACTCCTCACCAGCACTGATGGCGGAGGATGATGTGTGTGTGTGTGTGTGTGTGTGTGAACATTAGCAGATCCTGACCTCTAACCCTTGCTGTTTCTGCTGGCCAACCCTCGTGTGTGTGAAGAAAACTGTGTGTCGTGTTGATGACATGTTGGAATGTAATGGAATCTGCGAGGATTTCCCGTCCGGATTTAGACCGCATCACAGTACCGAGACAGCTCTCGTCAGAGTCACACACACATCTGTCGTCAGAGTCACACACACATCTGTCGTCAGAGTCACACACACATCTCTCGTCAGAGTCACACACACATCTCTCGTCAGAGTCACACACACATCTGTCGTCAGAGTCACACACACATCTCTCGTCAGAGTCACACACACAGCTCTCGTCTGAGTCACACACACATCTGTCGTCAGAGTCACACACACATCTCTCGTCAGAGTCACACACACATCTCTCGTCAGAGTCACACACACATCTCTCGTCAGAGTCACACACACATCTGCTCTTATCATCCGATCATGGTCGTATCTCTCTATTAGTGTTACTTGATCTTAGCTCTGCATTTGACACAATTGACCACAACATTCTTTTAAATAGACTAGAGCAGTCTGTTGGCGTTAGTGGAACTGCATTAGCATGGTTTAAATCACTCTTATCTGACCGTTATCAGTGTGTAGCAGTAAATGAAGAGATGTCTTATCCATCAAAAGACTATACACTATGCGCGTGATTTGCATGTGCTCGAATCACCATTTTCACAGATCCATGTTTCAGAGTGTGTGTTCTCGAGCCCCAAACACACAGCCAGAACACATTACAGTTTCTGTGTTCTGTTAGCGGTGTCGTGTTAGCGGCGTCTCGTTAGCGGCGTCGTGTTAGCGGCGTCGTGTGAGCGGTGTCGTGTGAGCAGCCGCTAAGTAAATCACTAATGATCTTTACGACGGAAGTGAATCAATCAGAACTAACTTTATCTGGACGACAACTTTACACTAGATCTGCTGTAAAGCCGAAACTCTCTCTGTGACTGTAATCTCCTGTTAGCACTGTAACGCTGCTGTGATACACAGTCTTTAGATGAAGGAGACTCGACTCGACACTCACATCTTCTCCAGACAGGACTCTCTGCACATGTTCTGCGCCAGCAGGTTTGAGGCGAGGCTGAAGAGCTGCTCGGTCCACTCCTGCACACACACACACACACACACACACACGAGATCACACATGTATCCTGGTTATAGTGTTGGAGCAGTGTTACCACGCACACACACATACACACACACACACACACACATATACACCTGTGATCACACACGGATCCTGGTTATGGTGTGGTGTTGGAGCAGCGTTACCTTGGCAACCTCCTCATGAAAGGCCACGAAGTTGTAGTAGGAGATGGTGACCATGTCCTGACCGCTGACCACCGTGAGCGTCCGGTCCTCCATCTTCCCCTCCAGAGTCCCCACGTCCAGCAGCTCCCGCAGCTTAGGGTCCTGAGGAGCGATACACACACATCACACACAACACAACACAACACTGGCCAATGGGATTCATCCGGTCAGATCAGCGCTGGACCGGATCAGTCGGCCCGTGTTCTAGTGTGGATCTCACTGATCCTCTTCTGTGGTCGAATATCACTGTGACGAACCCGGACTGTCTTGGTTCCGGTTCAGCTTGACTACAGTGAAGGGGTTTGATGCGGGTCCGTCTCAGAGCTGGACTGTTTCTCAGTCCTGAAAGATGATTATACAGAGTCTATCGGTGGCAATGGATCTACAATCTATTTATGCTTACGATGCTTTTGGGAAACGCAGCCCTGGACTGCAAAAGCACAAGCGTCTGACAGACAATAAAAATGAACCGGGCCGCATATGCAGTTGCACACATAATCAATAAAATGAGAAGTGTTGAAATAAAGGGCTATCAATCACACAAGCGCCTGTGCTTGGACAGACTGCACACACATTCCCCACAGGCGGACGATCCCTGTCCCTTCGTCCCAGTAAAGCCTGGTCATCGAGCGCTGTTAACAGGACAGGTGTGATGAAGACACGAGGGGTATGAAGGGGCTGAGGGAGGATGGAGACATGAAAGTATGCACCTTTTAGATCTAGCGTGACAAACCAGTCCTCAGATCTGATTTGAGTCACAATCTGTTTGAATGTCAGCATTTTGAACTTGAATTTCTTGACTGCAGCTATGTAAACTATGTTGGCATTTGTGGAACTGCATTAGCATGGTTTAAATCACACTTATCTGACCGTTATCAGTGTGTAGCAGTAAATGAAGAGATGTCTTATCCATCACGAGTTCAGTATGGCGTACCACAAGGCTCAGTACTAGGACCGCTGCTGTTCACTCTGTACATGCTGTCATTAGGAGATATCATTAGGAAACATGGAAGTAGCTTTCACTGTTATGCTGATGATACTCAGCTGTATATTTCTTCACAACCTGACGAAACTTACCAACAAAATTAACAGAATGCATAGCGGATATAAAGAAGTAGATGACTAGTAATCTCCTACTAATAAATTCTGAAAAAACAGAGATTGTAATTATTGGACAAAAAACTTCCACACGTAACAGCCTAGAATACTGTCTAACACTCGATGGCTGCTCTGTTAAGTCTTCATCATCGGTTAGGAACCTGGGTGTGCTCTTTGATACCAATCTCTCATTTGAAAGTCACGTGTCTAGTATCTGTAGAACCGCATTTTTCCATGTGCTCGCTGGAGACTGCTGCGCCCCAAGGCACCAAGGGTGGCATGGTTGGCAGAACGGCCTTCTGAGGGCACCGAGAAGAGACGGGCACCGTATACTGAGATGTACACCGCTCCACACCGGTCAGGGCTGCCCTCAGAGATCTGACACCAGTGGAGTCAGTCAGATCCATCAACGGTCCTCAGATCCATCTTCGGCTTCAAAGGCTTCTGTGGAGAAGTCCCCAATCTATCTGAGGGGGAGCACAGGAAACGACACTCTATCCTGTAGAAGGAGTTTGTAAATCCTAAATGATAACATAACGAGAGCCTGCTCGGGGTCCACGACATAGGGAGGACCCCTAGAAATATGAGTGGATGAGAACCGAACTGAATTCAGTACAGCCACTTCGGGGCCCTGAAGCGGCGAACCAGCAGGGACAGCTTCATTCTGATACATTTCTTAGAAAACAAGATTTTTATAATGTGGTGAGCAGGACGGCCGAGGGACGTGAGAGAAAGTCGCGAGGCCGGTGGTGCAAGTGCTAATGAGCAGCACCTGTGAAGCACACCGGTCTCGCATCTCTCACGGAGGAGCGGAGCCATAAAGGGGGAGCGACCGAGTGGATGATCGAGAGAGAGGAACAGGCCTGATTTTGTTTGCGTTTTATATTTTATTTGGTAAGCCAGCAGTCGTCCGCGAGGGGCTGCTGGCCGTTATTTATGTTTTATTTTGGGTAGCCAGCAGTTCTGTGAGGAACTAAAATAAAAAGAAAACTTTAAAATAAAGTTTTATTTTTTATTGTCATCCGGTTCCTGCCTCCTTCTTCCCTGAACCTTGTTACATATATATTTGTGCTGGAAGAAAGGGAAGCACATTATGCCGTGTGCCGTCAATGATGATGAATGATGTGTAATCTCATTCACACAGATCCAATTTCAGATTGTTTTAATGAAGGATACGGCACTCCAGATGTGCTTGATGATGTTTTATCAGAATCAGGAAATCATTTGTCAAGTATGTTTGCACACAAAAGGAATTTGTCTTGATGACAGAAGAAGCTTCCAGTATACAGAAACAGTACAGTGATATAAAAAACAGACAAAAATTAAGACTATGAGTCTGATACCGCTCCATTGGGCCGATTATGAGGCGTGTCGTAACCGAACCAGGAAAAAACAACAACTCTGCACTCAATTGGATAGTCGGTAAACCTACAACCAATCAGAGCAACGCAGTAAGTCAACTCCTTTGCATAGCACAGTTTTCAACTACAGAACTTACTTATTTTAGATTAGAAGTTAAATAACGAGTGTTGCTTCTTTTACTTGATCCTCCATGAGTGCCACCAAAGGAGAAACCACAACGACCACAGGCTTTTCATTACGTCCCATCTTCTTAGCGACCGTCAGAGTCAGCTGATAAGTTACACTTTTCCAGAATCATGTAGGAAGGACGGCAAAAATATCTTTCTGATCGACAAATGCCTTGATTGCAGTTCTCTGATTGTCTATTAAAATGAATGCGCTGTCGATTTATTTCACAACAGACACGACAGCTGAATCTCAATTCTCCAGCTGCAGTCGTCTCTGAGGGAAACCAGTTCAGCGCTCTTTGATAACGTGATGATTACGTCCCTGCAGATCATCTGTCCATCATCGTATAAAGCCCGCCCTGGCAATTTGATTGGCCCATTAATTTCTTGCCTGATCATAATTACTCCTCAATGGATCGAGTCCAGACCGAAGTTCCCGACCAAAAAATGTTGTGGGCGGAGTTCGGGCTGGCATCCAGGCTAATGAACTGACTCTCCTCTCAAACAATCAGGCTTGTCGGTCTGAAACTCAGCAGGAACACGTGCTCTTCTCATGTGGGTTAGGGTTTACTGCACTGACTCCAGACTGGCAGAACACTACTGATATATAATGAGAGGTTTCTGATGAAGGTGTGTGAGTGTAAAGGTGTCAGTGGCTGCAGAAAGACTGTGTCTCCGCAAGAATGCGAGATGTGTTGCAGATCTACAGTTATGGATGATTCTGGACTGAAGTTTATACACACTTATCATCATCAGCGAACTAACACAGGAACCAGACTCGGAAACACACATGGACATTTATCAACACAGCGCTCCTTTCCGGCAGCATCAATCTCATTTACTGTTTGAGATAAAGAGACAAGGGTTCGTTATCAGAGTAAATATATACTTTGTTTCTTGCTTTCTGTCATTTCCAGAACAATATTTGTGTTCAGTTCCCATTGCTGGCCAAACTTAACACGAACAGTCGGATGTTCTGGCGAGGTTTACTAAGCAGATTTTACTAAGTAAGACAGCTGCAAGTGTTCAGAAGAAGATTTCCCGCTGGAAAAACAACACAAAACAGTAGTGCCAAACACACAGTACACACACACACACACACACTGACATCCGTGCCTCGTGTGTTGGTGTGTTTGAATGTAAAGTGTAGAGCAGAAAGCAGGAGAGGCGATCAGATCTGACCATCGAGGGATAGTAACTGTCCTCTTACAGTCATTACAAGCACGTCTGTGTGTGTGTGTGTGTGTGTGTGTGTGTGTGTGTGTGTCAACAAAGCAAGACATTTTTCATGTGCAATAAAGTTGCGTAAGACCAGAAAGCAACAGTCTCAATGCATTTGTGCAGCTTCATCGGACAGCAACAAACCAGGCTCTGTTCTTCTGCAGAGAAAACAACAGCGACCTGCCAAAGACTGACACAGAATCACCGCTAGCAACCCGAGGAAACGCTCGCCGCATGTGACACAGAATCACCGCTAGCAGCCCGAGGAAACGCTCGCCGCATGTGAAACAGAATCACCGCTAGCAACCCGAGGAAACGCTCGCCGCATGTGGAGATGGAGAGCTCGATGCTGCCCAGGCAGTGCCTGATGTGCTTTGTGTTAGAAAGAGACCCAGAAGGAAAGGCTGGGAAAAGCTGGAACTGCAGTAAAGCTGTCTAGCGACGAGGCAGCGGATACAGATTAGCATGGTAGCTATGGTTGCATTAGCATGACATTACAGCACTGTTACATCATGCAGTCGCAACTAACTGCCTTTTGAGGAGCGGACAAGGCCAAACACAAAGTCTGCATTGAGAAGCAACACAAAACTGTTTTTTAACCTAAATTTACATGTACATTGATTTATTCAAGAAATACCACACAAATAACCTCAGTGGAAACACAAACCCTTGTCATTTAGCAGAAGACGTTTCATGAATGGCCATTAAGCAACCTGACAGATCCAGATTAAAACGTTGATGGGTTACTGTCCTATTATTTGAAATGATCTTATTTG
This sequence comes from Pimephales promelas, assembly GCF_988280905.1. Taxonomy (NCBI): domain Eukaryota; kingdom Metazoa; phylum Chordata; class Actinopteri; order Cypriniformes; family Leuciscidae; genus Pimephales; species Pimephales promelas. Next base: position 36,446,040 of record NC_142781.1, read on the forward strand.
TTCTTATTTTTAAGAAGGAAGACAAAAAAGTTCAATCAAAAATTATATTAAAAAGTGCCAACTTTGGCTTAAATGGTCTGCCATTCTTATCCTTTTGTCACCTTTAATGATAAATTTTAAAACAGGCAAATTATTTTTGCTTAGTTTGTCTTTAAAGGTGCAGTGTGGGATTTTTAGCGACATCTAGTGGTTCGCTTGCGAGTTTGCACCAGGTTTGCACTAAGGGCTCAGCTCACCCCTCCCTTTCGAAGAAGCTACGGTGGCTCAAATGGGTCAAACATCTCGTCGGCTGAGACAGCAGAGAATAGCCAGAGCAAGCCAAGAGTGTGTAACATTGTCACTCTTTCTGTACCACAGTCCATTATAAACCACATCATGGATACAGTTTACAAAGCCATAGTCAGGTGAGGATCAAGGGTTTTAATATATAATTTAATATAATAATATTAATCAGCTGATTGTCTCACACACGTAACCAGCAGAGCAGCACATTTCTCCCCACATAGCAAACCCATGATGCAGCGAGGCAGAAGAGCCGCATGAAACTATGCAGCTAAATATGTTTTTCTAACAGGGTAGTAAAAGTTTAGCTGGCTAATATGAGCTGTGACTGTGTCTGAGCTGGGTAAAGAGTAAAGCCTTGTTTATACTCGACGCGTCCGCATGAGTTCAAAGGTCGGAGGTGCATCCCACCTCCGCATCCCATAGACACCATTTACTACACACAAAAGGCTTTTTCTCTGATTTTGAAAACTCTTCGTGATCGACGGGTTAGTGATTGCTGTAACGTACTGTTTTACGGTCAATGACACGAGTACTAATCAGCTGTCTCGCGAACGTAACAGCACATATATCCCCACATAACAAACCCATAACACAGCGATGGAGAACTAAGTTATATGAAACAATCCCAACTACATATTTTACACCACGCACAAGGGAAAAGTCACTACTCACGGAGTGTAAGGCTAGCTTCCAGCTTTGTAAATGTCTCATTCTAAGGTAATAAAAACATTACGGGTAATTAAGTAAGTTCTTTATACACCACTGAAAACATAGTTATGGATGTCATATTGCATTTCTGTTAATAGATACTCAACTTTTTACACATTGCACCTTTAAAAGCCAACATGGAAAAGAACTGTGGAAAGATTGTGTTTTGTTGTTGCCATACGGCACAGTGTAGAGGATCTCCAGACAACTTCAGCTTCTCCAACGCTTCAGTAAAGGAAAATATTCATCTTCATCATCACACTTCATCCTCATCTTCATCCTCACACTTCATCCTCATCTTCATCCTCACACTTCATCTTCATCCTCACACTTCATCCTCATCTTCATCCTCACACTTCATCCTCATCTTCATCCTCACACTTCATCTTCATCCTCACACTTCATCTTCATCCTCACACTTCATCTTCATCCTCATCTTCATCCTCACACTTCATCCTCATCTTCATCCTCACACTTCATCTTCATCCTCACACTTCATCTTCATCCTCATCTTCATCCTCACACTTCATCTTCATCCTCACACTTCATCTTCATCCTCATCTTCATCCTCACACTTCATCTTCATCCTCACACTTCATGAACGCAAGTCCATTCCTCTGCAAATATACACATTCATGTTTCTGAACTTTAAAAATGGTTTGTAGAAGTTCCACACAAACGTGATCCGTGCACAGGAGACATCTGAGTGTTCACGCTCTACGCTGTATAGCTGGGTAAGACATGCACACACGTTGAGTCTATCGATCGCAGAGCCACAGGGCATACATCCCCGTCCCAAAAGCTTTTCATGAGTGTCAGTGAGAACTGAGACTATTACTGGTGAAACTACATTAAATCCATAAACGACGTCGCAGGTGTGGCGCCGCAGTTACCCCGACGTCCTCCGTCTAGGGTTTCACCATCAGGGGCGAGTGTAATCCGAACAGGGCTTTAGGGAATCCAGCGAACAAACCAGTACAAGGTCCCACTGTATGCGGAGGAATGTGGGCTGATAAAGGGTTTGGAGAGGCAGGTCGTCTGACTGTGAGAACCCAGATAACAGAGAGCGGGACTCGGAAACACATTAAGTGCAATTAAACTGATTGACTGCCGGAGAGAATGAGATGTTCGCATCAGTTCTGGCCATTCAGTCTTCATTCAGTTTATCCCCATGACAGCTTCACAGAGATCTGCTACTAGCCAACCTCTCAGTGTCAATGAATGAAATATTCTGTAATAAATGATTCCACTTTTGTTCTATGGGCTTCATTCTAGACGATGTGAAGCTTGTGTTGAATATCACCAAGTACACATGAACTTGAGCATTGAATTCATTGTTTGTGTACACAAAGTTCACTAAAATAAAGGTTTTGTACGACTGTGTTTCCACTGGCTGGAATGTTGTTGTCAGTCAAAAGTAGTCGATCTCTGAATGTAACGTAACAAGAGGGGAGTGAAGATGGAAAGCTTGTTTCCATATAAATTCACAGATCATTTTTTGTTTTGTGTTTCATTTTTTTCTACAAATTGAAGGAAAGAAAGGAAAAATGTGTTTTTAAAATAAGGGTTTTTGAAAGTTCTCCTCTCTCCATCAGTCTTTGACCCTCCTGTAAGGTCACGATTATGACATGGGAAACTGTGTGTTGTGACCTCTGAAACATCCATCGTCCGAGTCAACGCTCGCGATGCTCTTTAACATCAACGTCTCAGAGTCTTCATGACATATTCTCACATCAGCACGAATGAATGCTGGAAACCATCCATGCCAGCAAAGACAACATCTCTGGAAAACGAGATGAAAGCCATTAGATAGTAAACGACAGTGTTCTCTCTCTCTCTCTCTCTCTCTCTCTCTCTCTCTGTGTTTCATCTAGGAGCTCCAGCTTTCTCCAGCTATTTGTGGGACACGTGAATCTTCCTGGCATATCCGGCGCAGAGCAGCTTTGCTTCTCGTCAGCACGTTCCTCTCCGGACAGATCTACGTTTCTAATCATACGGTGTTTGTGCCAGAAATGTGGAGACAATAATGTCTGTTCATTTTCATCTTGCACAAACACTCAGTCCGCTCCGCTCCGCATGAGAGAACACATGATTGAGGCACTCACACATTTATTACCTTTGGCATCTTGGCAAATCTCCCATTTCTCGTATCCTTGATGACGGAGACTTCCAACAGCTCGGTCTCCTGCAATCACAGACCAGATTTATGAGGATTATGAGAACAGCAAGCGTAGACTTGCGTCCACAGCACAACTCTGAAAGACAATCAAGTAATAAAACAAAATAAATATATAATGGTGACATATGATGAAAAACAGCTTGCTCCTTGCTCTTTGAAAAAAAAGACTTTGACGTTGAGAGTCTTAAAGCTTCAGTGGTGACTGCGTAAAGGTCAGAGGTCAAGCATCTGTGAGAAACACTGGTGGTCAGCCAATCGTAACGCAGCTCATTTACATACGAATAGTCTGAGAATAAGACAAGCTGGGAAACACACTGTACATCAGACAGCATCCTAATGAGACGAGAAGAAAACCACACTGAGGAGAGATCCTTTGATGAGATCGTAGTACAGTAGTACATCTGAAAGCGCATATAAATGCCTCATTCATTCATTCACTGTTTACTAGGCCACACACTCTCAACATGCGAGAGGAAGGCAACCCTAACCCTCTCTAAACATGATTAAATTGGTCTCTAAAACAATAAGTGCTTGTGTCTCTGTTTAAAAGAGTGAGACGCGTTTAAATAAAGTGTGTGTTTGATGAAGGAGTGCGAGCGAGTGACGCTCTACAACTACACACCAGCAGTCCTGTCCTCCATTCACACAGATCATCAAACCTGAGATCATTTCTCTTCCTCTTCTGTGATTAAATCCTGATTTTGGAGAAGCTCAAATGAGCGCTTCAGATCTGAGCACAACATGATCCGGCTGGACATCAGACTCTGATGATATTGCTGATTAGGTGAATAACTGACTGGGGTTAGAGACTTCTTCACTGACATAACTGACATAACATAAGCAAAACGTTTGTGTGATATCCACTGGATCGCCTTTCACTGTTTAAAATATTGAAATATTTCCAATACTGCAACGTGACATTTTTTCTTTATCAACAATTGGTCACATGAACAACATAACATAAACAAGTAGGCTAAACTTTTTAGTGTATTGAGAACTTTATTTTTTGGTTTGGGTTTATTTATGAACATTCTATTCATTTTATCATTTTGAAAATGTTGTTTTCTGAACGTCCAGTTTTCTAAATGTTTTAAGAACATTTTTTTTCTTGGTTATGCAAAAATCCTCCACACATTCCCCCAGGAATCATCCATTCCCAGTCTCTGACCTGTGGAAACTGGAGGAAAGTAACACACACTGACACACAGAGAACATCGAGACTCGAATCAGTTTAGACAGATAAGACTTTACTTTAACGTTGAAGGATTGACTCCGGGTGTTTGGTGGAGACAGAGAAATAATGAGTTCAGATCAGAATCAGACGCAGACGCAGAGCTGTTGCAGAAGGGGAAGTTCAAAGTCCTCATTGCCTAGTGTAAACATTCAGAAACTACCTTCCATGAATGATGTATGAACTATGTTTTTGTGCTAACATTTTGAGAAAGCTTTTAAGACCGTATCCAAACAACACCATTGAGAGTTCTCCTAAATGTCAGTAAAAGTTCTTAGTCAAGTCAAGTCAAGTATATTTATATAGAGCTTTTCACAATATATCAAGCGAAACATAATAACAATGTTCATTTCTTAGTGGAAAAACATCCACGTTTGGTAGAGCTGATAAAGGATTTTATTAATTGGTTAATTAATTTGAATATCCCCAACTGAGCAAGCCAAAGGCAGCAGTGGCGAGGAACCGACAAACTCCATCAGGTGACCCAATAGTGTCCTAAAACTTCATCAGGTGACCCAATGGTGTCCTAAAACTCCATCAGGTGACCCAATGGTGTCCTAAAACTCCATCAGGTGACCCAATGGTGTCCTAAAACTCCATCCGGTTGACCCAATGGTGTCCTAAACTCCATCAGGTGACCCAATGGTGTCCTAAACTCCATCCGGTTGACCCAATGGTGTCCTAAACTCCATCAGGTGACCCAATGGTGTCCTAAACTCCATCAGGTGACCCAATGGTGTCCTAAACTCCATCAGGTGACCCAATGGTGTCCTAAAACTCCATCAGGTGACCCAATGGTGTCCTAAACTCCATCAGGTGACCCAATGGTGTCCTAAACTCCATCAGGTGACCCAATGGTGTCCTAAACTCCATCCGGTTGACCCAATGGTGTCCTAAACTCCATCAGGTGACCCAATGGTGTCCTAAACTCCATCAGGTGACCCAATGGTGTCCTAAACTCAATCCGGTTGACCCAATGGTGTCCTAAACTCCATCAGGTGACCCAATGGTGTCCTAAAACTCCATCAGGTGACCCAATGGTGTCCTAAACTCCATCCGGTTGACCCAATGGTGTCCTAAACTCCATCAGGTGACCCAATGGTGTCCTAAAACTCCATCAGGTGACCCAATGGTGTCCTAAACTCCATCAGGTGACCCAATGGTGTCCTAAAACTCCATCAGGTGACCCAATGGTGTCCTAAACTCCATCAGGTGACCCAATGGTGTCCTAAACTCCATCCGGTTGACCCAATGGTGTCCTAAACTCCATCAGGTGACCCAATGGTGTCCTAAAACTCCATCAGGTGACCCAATGGTGTCCTAAACTCCATCAGGTGACCCAATGGTGTCCTAAACTCCATCAGGTGACCCAATGGTGTCCTAAAACTCCATCAGGTGACCCAATGGTGTCCTAAAACTCCATCAGGTGACCCAATGGTGTCCTAAACTCCATCAGGTGACCCAATGGTGTCCTAAACTCCATCATGTGACCCAATGGTGTCCTAAAACTCCATCAGGTGACCAAATGGTGTCCTAAAACTCCATCAGGTGACCCAATGGTGTCCTAAAACTCCATCAGGTGACCCAACGGTGTTCTAAAACTCCATCAGGTGACCCAATGGTGTCCTAAAACTCCATCATGTGACCCAATGGTGTCCTAAAACTCCATCAGGTGACCCAACGGTGTTCTAAAACTCCATCAGGTGACCCAATGGTGTCCTAAAACTCCATCAGGTGACCCAACGGTGTCCTAAAACTCCATCAGGTGACCCAATGGTGTCCTAAACTCCATCAGGTGACCCAATGGTGTCCTAAACTCCATCAGGTGACCCAATGGTGTCCTAAACTCCATCAGGTGACCCAATGGTGTCCTAAACTCCATCCGGTTGACCCAATGGTGTCCTAAACTCCATCAGGTGACCCAATGGTGTCCTAAACTCCATCAGGTGACCCAATGGTGTCCTAAACTCCATCCGGTTGACCCAATGGTGTCCTAAACTCCATCAGGTGACCCAATGGTGTCCTAAAACTCCATCAGGTGACCCAATGGTGTCCTAAACTCCATCCGGTTGACCCAATGGTGTCCTAAACTCCATCAGGTGACCCAATGGTGTCCTAAAACTCCATCAGGTGACCCAATGGTGTCCTAAACTCCATCAGGTGACCCAATGGTGTCCTAAAACTCCATCAGGTGACCCAATGGTGTCCTAAACTCCATCAGGTGACCCAATGGTGTCCTAAACTCCATCCGGTTGACCCAATGGTGTCCTAAACTCCATCAGGTGACCCAATGGTGTCCTAAAACTCCATCAGGTGACCCAATGGTGTCCTAAACTCCATCAGGTGACCCAATGGTGTCCTAAACTCCATCAGGTGACCCAATGGTGTCCTAAAACTCCATCAGGTGACCCAATGGTGTCCTAAAACTCCATCAGGTGACCCAATGGTGTCCTAAACTCCATCAGGTGACCCAATGGTGTCCTAAACTCCATCATGTGACCCAATGGTGTCCTAAAACTCCATCAGGTGACCAAATGGTGTCCTAAAACTCCATCAGGTGACCCAATGGTGTCCTAAAACTCCATCAGGTGACCCAACGGTGTTCTAAAACTCCATCAGGTGACCCAATGGTGTCCTAAAACTCCATCATGTGACCCAATGGTGTCCTAAAATTCCATCAGGTGACCCAACGGTGTTCTAAAACTCCATCAGGTGACCCAATGGTGTCCTAAAACTCCATCATGTGACCCAATGGTGTCCTAAAACTCCATCAGGTGACCCAATGGTGTCCTAAAACTCCATCATGTGACCCAATGGTGTCCTAAAACTCCATCAGGTGACCCAATGGTGTCCTAAAACTCCATCAGGTGACCCAATGGTGTCCTAAAACTCCATCAGGTGACCCAACGGTGTCCTAAAACTCCATCAGGTGACCCAATGGTGTCCTAAACTCCATCAGGTGACCCAATGGTGTCCTAAACTCCATCAGGTGACCCAATGGTGTCCTAAAACTCCATCAGGTGACCCAACGGTGTCCTAAAACTCCATCAGGTGACCCAATGGTGTCCTAAAACTCCATCAGGTGACCCAACGGTGTCCTAAAACTCCATCAGGTGACCCAATGGTGTCCTAAACTCCATCAGGTGACCCAATGGTTTCCTAAAACTCCATCAGGTGACCCAGCGGTGTCCTAAAACTCCATCAGGCGTTCTTCTTTAGAACGTTTTGTGATAACAAATAATGTAACCTTTACAAAACATTAGTAAAACCTGTGGGAACGTTCCTGTTAGCTGGGTCTATAGATGCCTGTTATGTCTCATCATGCAATGAAAAGCTGTTAAAAACCCTTCCTTGGCATTAATTGGGTTTAAAGCGGAGGGTCTCTCTATCTCAATCAATGCAGCTTCTTTGTTTGCAGTGGGAGGGGATTCGAGTCAAAGGTCACTATTTCCAGTCTCAGCATAAAGGTTCTGCTTTGAAGTGTGTTTAAAAAGCCCCAACGCAGTGTGAAGCTGCCAGTCGTCCCAGCGAGGACAGAGAGAGTGTGTGAACGATCATCTCCACCTGTGCTGACTTACACAGCAGGCCACTGGAGTTCAAATACATCTACCTCTACAGATGCCCATTATCTATTCATAAGAATCGAAATGTGGCTACCAAGGGCAGTTTTGTTTTGTTTGTAGACATTATGCTACTATATTCACACATATTCCTCCCTTCATTTTCCCTGTCCTTTCATAATTATTTTATTAATACACAAAAATTTTGCCACAAGCAACTTTTCAATGCCCCGAACTGCTGTTCTCCTGTATGTTACAAGATGTTTTTCTCTTATTACTCTGTCATTCTGGATATATTTCTGCCTCGGCAGGTCTATAAAGCTGCTCCATCATCAGAAAGTAGGAGACTAATTCACATCAAGGTATTATGCACAGCTTGCCTTCATCGTTTGCATATAAGCACATGTGGCTTTGTGTAATATGTAACCAGATCTTTCACTCTCAGCATAGTTACATATTATACTGACTACTCAGAGAGGAAGAGACCATCTTCATTTGGGTAAATCCAACATAACAGAGAGAAATATACACTTCTTAGGGCTGGGCGATATGGCCAAAAAACCATATCTCGATATTTTTTTGTCAAATGGCGATATACATATATATATATATATATATATATACACATTATATTCACATTCGGCCCAATGATATCCTACAAACAATGTTGATATTGAAGGATATGGAAACAAATATAATATAGGCTATGCAATATATTATGTGCAAAAAGCTTTTGTTTTTATATTGACTAAAAGCTAAACTAAAAATGAAAATAAAAACAAAAACAAAAGCACAAACTAATTATATTAGCCTGCATTTGATTACCCCATTATAATCACTTTCAATTTCATTAAAAATATATACTTGTAGGTTTAAAATTCCACATATGGCACATTTATTTTCTCCAACAACAAATATTTTAGCAATATGTTTATTTTAGTCAGAATTATTGCGTACTACGTAGTACTATTCACGCGCATGCGCGCGCCGGCGCTCGTTCAAGGAAGCATGAATTTTAGCGGAGATTCACTTGCAGAAGCTCGTCCTCTTCTGACATGGACATATTTGTTGTGAAATGGACATATTTGCTTTACTTTCTAACATTTACAGATGGAGAATATGTGAAATGTAAGTTGAGCACTGAGGAAAGCACCACATCTCAAACGCATTAAACAGCGCAAGTATATCTGTCAGTCAGCAACAGTGTCTGTCAGAGCATTTGACAGGGCGGCAAGCTGCCTTAAACTTGTTAACTATATCAAAGTGATTTTGACGCAATTAATATAAGCTTGTGTCATGTTTAGGACAAATTGTACTACGTAGCCTATAGCTACTTTCACTGCAGCAGCTCACACTGCAACCTCCGCTATTTTTCAGATGTGCTCATATCAAACTACTGTATCGATATAAACGGTATTGCCTCATTCCATATCGTTTCAAAAAATATAACGATACATCGTACATATTCGATATATCGCCCAGCCCTAACACTTCTGATCAAGGCTATCTCATTTACTTCAACATGTCTCAGAGAAAACACCTCCATAAAGTCTGTCAGAACCCACCAGACGTTTTCAAATCCAGTCACTCCCTCCATGTGACACAAACTGCTCTGAGACACGAAGGTTGAGGATCCAAATGCAGTATTTATTTAAAGGGTTATCCAAAATCATACACAAACAAACAATCACAACTAGGCAGGTGGGAAAGTTGGGGAGGTGGAAACCAATTATCCTCTCAGCTGTCCTAATAGCCCATCTTATGTCTGACCCAAACCAGTCAATAATAGAAATGCAGAGAACCGACTCAATAACATCTGATAAAACTGTCATTTGCGCCCGTGGCAGGTCGAACTATTTCAGTCGACAGAGAAAGTTCAAACTCAGTTGAGTCTTTTCACTATGAAGTCAATGTGATTGTCTCACTTCGGGTCTGGAGGGATGCTGGAGCGCAGGAACCAGAATGACTCCACTGGGGAGCTTCTCCTGAAGAACACCATCATCTTCACTATTTTAAACCTGTTCAGCTCCAGGTTGTTGTTAGGACTGCACCACACACACACACACACACACACACACACACCACACACAGGGGCCGACACTGACTCCGGGTCTATATGTGTGTTGGGGGCCGACACTGACTCCGGGTCTATATGTGAGTACAGGGGCCGACACTGACTTTGGCTCAATATATGAATTCGGGGCCGACACTGACTCCGGGTCTATATGTGTGTTGGGGGCCGACACTGACTCCGGGTCTATATGTGAGTTCGGGGCCGACACTGACTTTGGCTCTATATACGAGTTTGTGGCCGACACTGACTCTGGGTCTATATCTGAGTTCAGGGGCCGACACTGAATCCGGGTCTATATGTGAGATTTTGAACAACCTTTCTGGAAACTACCTTAAAAGCCCGCGTTACCAATAGACATTTAAAACCAATTATTGGTTTCATTTAGTTAATGGAAGTCAATTGATAAATATAAACTGTTGATGGCATTATGTTTGAAATCAATTTTGCTAAACTCTAAATACCGTCGTTTGCAGATTGTTTCAAGTGTCTTGGAGAAGTTGGATCTGCTCTGAACAGGCTATTTCTGCAGATGCTTTCACTGTTCCTGTGACGTTCCAGACTCATTCTGTTTGTTTACTACTTGAGTAAGAGATTTAATGGCTTCTGCTCGGTCTCTCCCTCTCTCGCCCCCTCTCTCCCTGTCCCTCTCTCTCCCCCTCTCTCCCTCTCTCTCTCTCCCTCTCTCTCCCTCCCTCTCTCCCTGTCCCTCTCTCTCTCTCCCTCTCTCTCTCTCTCGAGGAACACTGACGCTGGGGGCCAGTATTTTAAGGATGACGGTGTAACAGCTTGCAGTTACATTTGTCTTATTAGCTCTCTGTACTGTGTAATACTCCGTTCTACCACTAGGGGGTACTCTAGTAAGGAAGGTTCCTAGTAGCATAAAATGGTAGAAGAAGTAGAGTAAGGAAGGAAGGATGTGTTAAGCACATGGAGAAGCTTCCCTACTAGTGTGGTCATGTTTTTCCCTGATTTGAGGAACCTGTGGTTCTTATGCTCAAACGTAAGTGTTCAGTTTGTACTTTGTTTGTATGTGTAATGTTAGGTGATGTGTCAGCAAATGTGATGTAAATGTGTTATGGTGGCACTCAGTTTGTTTGTTTGTTTGATGCAGAGGGTTCATCGTGCAGGCATGAGGCAGCAACTCATCTACAACTAAACCCTTGACCAATATGGAATTAATTGTCTATCACACCTTTGGCATCTGCTGTTTGTGCCTTGAACTACAGTTTGTCCTAGTATCAACCGCTGCTTGGACACTTGGATTCAGACCATTGTGAACTCTTCCACTCTGCGCTTAAGTACAGTTTCTTGTTACTTGTGGGACTCTAAGGACTGAACTCTTGGCTACCAAAAGCATTATTGGGAAGAGCTGAATTAGCCCTATTGTCTTGTAAATGAATGCCTCATGTATTTTGTATGGTTACTGCCTGAATGCTGATTTATGGTATAATACACATGGCTCATTGAAATGTGAAGTCTCTGGTCCCTCACTTTATTATGTAGCAATCTTTCTTAGCAAGCTTTCTTAAAAGTAGATGTTACATAAAATATGGCGCCCGAACAGGGACTTGAAGCAACATTTTGTTGAATCTTGAAGGGAGACATAAATTCTATTTGCAATGAGCCATTCTACACAAGTGTTTTATTGTGACCATAGTTTGAGGTATCTTTACATTTCATTTACTTTGGGTCTTTAGAATTAAGATCACTTAAAGAGGCTGTTGGTTGCAAAATGGCTTTCTCACAAAGAGAGACAGGGGGAAATGATCCTTTAAGTCTAGACTATTCTTCAGCACCTTTCACTACACGTCGTGAGCCTGTCAGAGACCTTATTCATTCTCTTAGTAATTTGTATCTGGAAAATGAACAGGAAGATCTAGAACAAGAATATGATTTTGATGATTCTTTGTTGCCTCCTCCTCCTCCTCCCAACGAAGATGATGACTGTTTGGCCGCAAGAATGCATAAAATTGAATGTAAAATGGAGGGTTGGGAAGGATCCTCTAATATACACTTTAAAGATATACAATACCAGTTAGATGTGCAAAGTAATCGCATGACTGCCATTGAAAATCAGTTGCAACATATTTTAAATTTGCATCAAGATCATCATACAGAGATACAGCAGTTAGAAGACTCTTTATCTGCTAAACTGGAGGCTGGATGCGGGCAAGTAAAAGTCACATTGGAAGCTAAGGTCCAGGATTTGGAAAAAGCAACTATAGATTGTCTGAAACGGAGAGATAGCCAGTTGAGATCTTTGATTCAGTCTTCTGAGGGAGCCACTTCTACCCCAAATTTTAACCACACTGGAGTAACCCATAGTTCCTTCAGACCGATGCACTGTCAGACCCCTGTCAAATTAGAATTTCCAAAGTTCGGAAGTTTGGATGGAGAGGATCCCATTACGTATCTGGAGCGATGTGATGAGTATCTAGCTATGCAACCTTTGAATGATGTGGAAATATTATCCATGCTTCCTTCTGTATTAACATACACAGCTAAAGACTGGTGGTTGGCAGAAAAGAAGAAAGTAAAAACTTGGGCACAGTTTAAGTCTGCTTTTCTTCAATCCTTTTTATCTGAAGATCACGAGGTTGAAGTGGAGAGAAGAATAAGAGAACGGAAACAAGGAGTTGATGAGAGCATCCGGACATTTGCATACCAGTACCGAGCGCTATGTTTGAGGTTGAAACCAGCGATGACAGAACGTGAAATCCTTCAAGCAACACTTCGAAACTGTAATCCAAAAATAGCTAGTATTTTACGAGGTACTGCAACTACAGTGGATGAGCTAGTACGGGTAGGAACACTCATAGAGAGAGATATTGCGGCAGAGAGAGCTTTCTGGAGGCAAAGGCATCAAGAAAACTCCCCTAAGTCTGCTGAAGCCAATAGGAACTCAAAAGGACGACCATTTAACCCGCATATTGCAGTCTTTTCAGAACATGATGGAAAGCCGATGTCTACATTAACTTTACCCATAACCATAAAAGGCCATCAATATCAAGCAATTCTAGACACCGGAAGCACTTATTCAATAGTACAAGAATCCTGTTGGCAGCAATTGTCACCCAATGAAGTTATGCAGTCAAGTAGGGGACAGTCATTTTCACTCGCAAATGGTCATGTACAGACAGCCTTGGGGAAGATAGCTTGGCAGGCTACAGTCCATGGTCATGACTATCCGCTAAGGGCTTATGTAATGAGAGACAGTGATCTGGCGTTCTCAGTTGTACTGGGGCTTGAGTTCCTGATGACTTCCGGTATCCGTCTTGATTTTGGAAATTCCACTTATACATTACCTGAAGACAGTGACACAATCTACTCCTTCAACACTTCTTCACCCTTGTCAATGATCAGTCTACACCTTGCACTACCTTTAGTGCCAACGACTTCCACTACACTAACGGCTGTAAAAGAAGTAGTGAGTCGAGCTGATGCTTCTAAAGCGCAGAAGCGGCAGTTAGAAGGTCTAATGCTTGATTGGCCGACAGTATGCACAGATAATTTGGGACAGACTACTTTGATTCACCATCGAATTCATACGACTGACGAGATTCCTGTGCGTAAGAAAGCTTACCCTGTTTCCGTTACCAAACAAAAGTTCATAGATGAAGAGGTAGAGAATCTGTTGAACAAAGGCATCATAAGGCCATCTGTTTCTCCTTGGGCTGCACCAGTAGTCTTAGTGCCAAAGAAGGATGGTAGCACTCGCTTTTGTGTTGACTACCGGGGGTTAAATGCAAAGACTCCTCTTGATGGATTTCCAATGCCACAGATTCAAGATATCCTAGAATCCTTGTATGGAGCGACCATATTCAGCACATTGGACCTTAAATCTGGTTACTGGCAAGTAGGAATGGATGAAGACAGTATTAAAAAGACTGCTTTTGTCACCAGAAACAATCAATTTGAATTTGTTCGTCTTCCTTTTGGTCTCAAAAACGCCGCTGCAACATTTCAAAGGCTAATGAACAACGTTCTGAGAGATTACTTGGGGAAGTTCTGTTTTGTTTATCTTGATGACATTGTGATCTATTCCGGGAGCATTCAAGATCACTTCCAACATCTCAAGCAACTCTTTGCAAAGCTGGAAGCTTCAGGATTAACTCTCAATCTCAAGAAGTGTTCTATGTTGCAAAAGACCATCACTTACCTAGGACATGTTATTTCTGGAGAAGGAGTCCGTACTGAATCCTCAAAAATTGAAGCGGTCCGTGATTTCCCGGTACCCAAGAACGTCAAGGAAGTACAGAGATTTGTAGGCCTTGCAAGTTGGTACCACCGCTTCATTCCTCATTTTTCTGAGCGAGCAGCACCTTTGTACGCGTTAAAAGGGAAGGATGCAGTGTGGGATTGGACAGTTGAATGTCAAAAAGCTTTTGATGATCTTAAAAGTGCCCTTCAACAAGCACCAGTTCTAATGCCACCTGATTTCACAAAAGATTTTAAAGTACAAACGGATGCTAGTGATATAGGATTAGGAGCTGTTCTGACACAGGAGGTTGATGGATTGGAGCATGTCATCGCTTATGCTTCGAGACTGGTTCATGGAGCTGAGAAATCATATTCTACAGCTGAGAAGGAGTGTTTAGCCGTGGTGTGGGCTGTAGAAAAGTGGAGACAGTACCTGGAGGGAAGAAACTTTGAAGTACTCACAGACCATTCTGCCCTGACTTGGGTATTCAATCAACCCAAACCATCCTCCCGTTTGACTAGATGGGCTTTAAGGCTGCAAAGTTTTAACTTCACTGTTAAGTACCGTAAGGGATCCTGTAATGTGGTACCTGATGCCCTATCCAGAGGCATACCTGTGCAAGAGGTGGTAGGCCACATTGCCCTGTGTCAACCCACAAAACCAGACCCTAATTTACCAGTCAGCTGGGATGAGATTGGGAGAGCTCAAAAGCTTGATTCTTCTTTACAGACCTTATGGGAGTCAGCTAAACAAACTAATACTGACCCAAGCCGTGTTGCTTACATTGTGGAAAATGACTACTTGTTTCGTAGGGTACCGGACAAGCAACTAGGGTACACTAATCAGCTAGTCATACCTGCATCATTGAGGGAAGCATTCCTGCAATTTGCTCATGCAAATCCATTGAGTGGTCATCTGGGAAGAATGAAAACTCTACGGAGGCTACTTGACAATGTTTATTGGCCTGAAATTCGCAAAGATGTTTGGAGTTTCTGTAAGGTATGTAAGACGTGTCAAGCCTACAAACCAAGAATCACTAAGCTATCTGGATTGTTGCAGTCAACCCCAGTAGTAGAACCGGGATATATGCTCGGAGTGGATTTGATGGGTCCTTTCCCGAGAAGCCCTCGATCCAATGAATTCCTATTAGTCTTTGTGGATTATTGCAGCAAGTGGGTAGAACTCTTTGCTCTGCGGTCTTCGAAAACTCACCTCATAACCAACATACTGATAAAAGAGATGTTCACAAGATGGGGAACGCCGGTATACTTGGTTTCAGACCGAGGACCTCAATTCACTGGCCAGCTACTAAGTGATACCTGTAAACGATGGGGTGTGGTTCAGAAACTCACAACAGCTTATCATCCTCAGACCAACTTAACTGAGAGGGTCAACAGAACTTTGAAAACGATGATAGCATCTTTTGTCCATGATAACCATCGTGACTGGGATAAGTGGTTACCAGAGTTCCGATATGCTATAAATTCGGCGTGGCAAGAGAGTACAGCTCTTACTCCAGCGGAAATTGCACTTGGACGTAAGTTAAAAGGACCTCTTGAACGGTTAGTCCGCAAGGCGCCTAATCCCGATCATGTAGCCTATACCACAATTGAGAGACAGAAGATTCTTCTGGACCAAGTGAGGGAGAAAACTAGTCAAGCACAGGAGAGGCAAGCCAAGTACTACAATAAACGAAGAAGGGCTGAAACCTTTGAGGAAGGAGATCTGGTTTGGGTACTGACTCATCATCTTTCTCGAGCTGCTGATTACTTTACTGCCAAGTTAGCTCCAAAATGGCAGGGACCTGCAAAGATTTTGAAGAGAATGAATAATGTCAATTACAAGGTAGTAATGCTTGACAATCCGAACCAATGTGATACTTACCATATTGAAAAGTTAAAAAAGTTCTATGGGAGTATTTGAGACTTTTCTTTAGGGAGAGGGGTGTGTAACAGCTTGCAGTTACATTTGTCTTATTAGCTCTCTGTACTGTGTAATACTCCGTTCTACCACTAGGGGGTACTCTAGTAAGGAAGGTTCCTAGTAGCATAAAATGGTAGAAGAAGTAGAGTAAGGAAGGAAGGATGTGTTAAGCACATGGAGAAGCTTCCCTACTAGTGTGGTCATGTTTTTCCCTGATTTGAGGAACCTGTGGTTCTTATGCTCAAACGTAAGTGTTCAGTTTGTACTTTGTTTGTATGTGTAATGTTAGGTGATGTGTCAGCAAATGTGATGTAAATGTGTTATGGTGGCACTCAGTTTGTTTGTTTGTTTGATGCAGAGGGTTCATCGTGCAGGCATGAGGCAGCAACTCATCTACAACTAAACCCTTGACCAATATGGAATTAATTGTCTATCACACCTTTGGCATCTGCTGTTTGTGCCTTGAACTACAGTTTGTCCTAGTATCAACCGCTGCTTGGACACTTGGATTCAGACCATTGTGAACTCTTCCACTCTGCGCTTAAGTACAGTTTCTTGTTACTTGTGGGACTCTAAGGACTGAACTCTTGGCTACCAAAAGCATTATTGGGAAGAGCTGAATTAGCCCTATTGTCTTGTAAATGAATGCCTCATGTATTTTGTATGGTTACTGCCTGAATGCTGATTTATGGTATAATACACATGGCTCATTGAAATGTGAAGTCTCTGGTCCCTCACTTTATTATGTAGCAATCTTTCTTAGCAAGCTTTCTTAAAAGTAGATGTTACAACGGGCTCGTGTGTCTGCGGCCCCAGAGCACCTGCTTGCTGTTTAAATTTGATATCCTCTTATCGTTCTCCAAATTGAATCGACTGCTCACGAGAAAAAAGACGTGTGACCTACATCTCTGACACACTTAAGAGAGAAAGCCGAAATGGAGCAAAAGAAGAGGATCAAGGGAAAAGGAAGGAACAACCAAAAACTATTGTCACAGCCGGAACGCAAGCCAATACAAATGTAAGGGTGGGTTTCCTGCAGGGGTTCAGGCTGCAAGACTGCCGAATGACTAAAGAAACGTTTTTAGCAAGATGGTAGAAAACTGCACATTTCTTGTCTATTCCACCCACTGCCAGTTATACCAACGACAGAAATAAGCGCAGTTACAATAGCTTAATATGTGGGAGAGCTTTGCTATAGTGAATGACCATATTGTATTGCAATATGTAGTACTTCGAAGTCAATACCAAATCAAAACTAGATAGCATCTTAGTTGTAATTGAAAAGGTTTAATGACAAAATATGGTTATGGTTACACTTAAAATAGATGTATGAGATGATGATAACTTATACCAATAATCTTACCCAGTATGTAAAATATTACCAGAGAGAGAGAGAGAGAGAGAGAGAGAGAGAGAGAGAGAGAGAGAGAGAGAGAGAGAGAAAAGAGGAGGCAAAGGGAGAGAACCCCAATAAAGGGAGAGAACCAGAGCATGGAAAGAGCAGAGCATTAAAAGAGAGAGCGAGCAACAGTTACAGTCTTCTTTTATCCTTTCCCTGACCATGCATCTCTTTAGTCAAGCATTCACATAATGCTTACCTTCTAGTCCTCTGTTATGCCATACGGAACCGTTTGCCACTGAAACTGCTTAACGCACCAGTGGGGCTCGACAGCCTTTTAGACAAACGGGTCGGCGCGTATGGTTGGGTTGCGGAGAGTTCGGGTTACGGAGAGTTTGTGAGTTATAACGGAAATTATTATGAACATCAGCTATGCTAATTATTTCCCATCTGCCTTTCTGCTGTTATCTCAGGACGCTTGTCCCGAGAAAAATGGCGTTCGTCAGGTCCAGTTTTGTGTCCAGCCTCTCACGGGGATTTCGGATGCCCCAACGCCTGTGAAGAGACGACTCAACGCCTGCGATATGTTATGGCGCCGTTTGATTCATAAACAATATTTATATTTAATATTTATATTTAAACAATATGAATGTAAGCCAGAGGAGAACTGGCCCCCGACTGAGCCTGGGTTCTCCCAAGGTTTTTTCTCCATCCAATCTGATGGAGTTTGGTTCCTTGCCACTGTCGCCTTGCTTTTGGCTTGCTTTGAGCTTGCTCAGTTGGGGTTATTTAGTGTTTAGCAATGTTGTTGATCTGTGTTGTGCTATTTACATGTTATCACTGTGAAGCTGCTTTGATACAATCTGTATTGTGAAAAGCGCTATATAAATAAATGTGACTTGACTTGACTTGACCATGTGACTAAAACCCAAATGTGAGACATTCAAACTGACCAATCAGATAATTACACTTCCCCCGGTGTTCTAAAGGGGTGACAATTCATTGACCCCCAAAGTACACAATCTTGGCCTACAGGCCTCGATCACGGTCAGCTCCTCTGTCTTTGGTCCTCCAAATGGTCCTTGTGGTTAAAAGAAGGGGTGGAACACAGTAAAGATCATTTCAAATGTCTTGGATTATTTTCAATCGTACACAAAGAAGGAAAAAATACTACGAATAGTGATCAGAAAAGGAATAACATGCATTAAAGATAGAAGAATGAAAAGGGGAAAGATTAAACAAAAACATCACAAACAACTGAAAAGAGAACAGAAACGGCAGGAGGACCTGAGAGTGTGTGAGCCGTCACTGATCCAACACAGGTGTAACTCCTCTCTCTCTCTCACACACACACACACACATTCTCTCTCAGACTCTCTCTCTCTCACACACACACACACACACACAGTTTCTCCTGGCTTCTCTGAGTCGAACACATCGTCAGAGCATCAGCGCTGCTTCATGAGTGTTAAACCCGGAGGACAATCTGAAATTATTGATTCTCAGTTCTCAGGTCTTACAATCTCCGTAATCTTCACCATTTCCGTCTGAAGGAAACGACGTGTTTGATGGAAAATGGCATCATCCATTACTGTCTGCATCGGATCCGACATTAGCAACTAAAGGCGCTTTTCCACTGCATAGTACGGTACGGTACGGTTCGGTTCGGCTCACTTGTGGTGCTTTTCCACTGCATGGTACGGTACAGTACGGTTCGCTTCAGGTCGCTTTAAATGGTACCTGGTCTGTTGAGGTTCCAAGCGTACCGTACCGGTACTAAAATGTGACGTGAAACACTGCAGATCACTGATTGGTCAGACAGAATCGTCACTACCAGCGTCACTACTAGCGTCATTGGATTTGCGACACGAGACACTTTTTTAGCAGTATTTTTGTTTTGCTGCCATCAGCCTCATTTTAAACACATGTTTCCGTCTAGCAGTTAAAAACAACCACATACCGAGAATCAGGAACACCATCCCCTCGATAGTCTCCATTGTTCCTGTGTTGTGGGTTTGAAAATGTGGCGCTTTTAAGATGATGTCATGCAGTAGAGGCGCGCGCAAATAACGATCAGTCCCACACACTTTGAAGGGGTACTACTGCAGTGGAAACGAACAGCGATCCGAACTGTTCCGCGCCGAGTCGAAGCGTACTGAGCCGAACCGTACCGTACTATGCAGCGGAAAAGCGCCATAAGGCGGCATCTTCTTTAGTGCTTTTATTGAAGAAGTGATGTAAATAACGTTGAATGCTCAAGGGATTTGCAGGAAATTATGTTGTCAAATCAGTACTTTACCATAACAAGCACTTGTTTGTTGATAAAGACACAGCAGTCGAAAATGAGAAATGAAAGTTTGACTTCAAACATATTCATATAGGATATTAAAGGCATAGTTCACTCATTTATCATGTCAGTCCAAACAAGTATAACTTTCTTTCTTCTGTGGAACGCAAAAGAAAATATTCTGAAAAATTGTTAGTCTACATTGACACTTCTCTTATTTCTCTTAAATAACTTCTCTTATGTTCTGCAGGTTTGAACAATAGTAAATGTTTTTGTCAAGTCAAGTCACCTATATTTATATACCGCTTTTTACAATACAAATTGTATCAAAGCAGCTTCACAGAGATAACATGAAAATAATACAAGTTCATCGTCCACCTGAATTAAGGCAGATGGATCATACAGTTGAATATTAAATGTCCCCAACTAAGCAAGCCAAAAGCCAAGGCAGCGGTGAAGGAAGCAAAGCTTTGTGTGAACTAATCCTTGAACAATGGAGAGAGTGATAAAGATGCCATGGCCTTTTATCTCCGTAAGATCTCATGCTTCGAGTCAACGGTCTGCTTACTGTGACATGCAAATCCACTCTGAAAACTGATAGTCATCTCACTACTGTACGGTTCCCTGATTTGAATCTATTCAAATAAAGAATAATTTTGCAGAAAACTTTTTATAATGCAGATGCCCACGGCTTGATCTTACGGCACAAAAAAAGAAGGCAGTAATGTTTTTTTTGTTCATGCAAGTTTGAAATAATAAACATTTAAAAAAATCCTTGTTTTTTTCCCATTTAGGAGTTCTCTGACTCTTACACTGAGCTATTAGTTTAACACATTTCTCCATCAAGAGCTGTTATAAGAGTGTAAATATATTAAATCCTGTACTTCTCAGTAGTTAGGGTAACGTTTACGTTAAGGGAAACGCTGACAAATACTGTTATATTGTGCTTTTACATGTGCATTCAAAAGTACTGTCTCATATACACACACCCTCACACACACCCTCTCACACACTCACTCACTCTCTCTCACACACACACACACACACACACACACACACACACACTGCTACGCTTTAGACAGCCACCACTCGCTGATACCTGTGGAACTGACACACGAGGAACTGTGCGACAGTGTTCAGTGTAACTGTATATCGAGGCCCGCAGCGTTTGGCAGCCGAAGCTGAACTGCAGCCACTAGTGAACAGACCTTTTCTTCTTGGAGAGAGAGAGAGCGAGAGAGAGACCTGCCAAGAGCAGTTAGCTGATCTTACCCTGACCTTCTCACAGTGAGCCTCGCATTCACTGAGCAACAGTAAAGTGAAGTGTTCCACCCTGCGAGTCACCAGCGTCCGCCCTGCGGGTCACCAGCGTCCGTCCTGCGGGTCACTAGCGTCCTCCCTGCGGGTCACTAGCGTCCGCCCTGCGAGTCACTAGCGTCCGCCCTGCGAGTCACTAGCGTCCGTCCTGCGGGTCACTAGCGTCCTCCCTGCGGGTCACTAGCGTCCGCCCTGCGAGTCACTAGCGTCCGCCCTGCGAGTCACTAGCGTCCGTCCTGCGGGTCACTAGCGTCCTCCCTGCGGGTCACTAGCGTCCGCCCTGCGAGTCACTAGTATGCGAGGCGCTTGGGTGGTGTGGGCAGGCATCCCTGGAGGCTTCGGGGGTTCGGCTACAGGGTTTAATGTGGCTACCAATAATAACGGCTGTGCTGCACATTTTCAGTGTTTTCTTATCAACATTTTTTTTTCATCAACAATTGTAATTTAAAGGACGATGAAATAAAATGATGCAGACAAAATTTAAATGCGGGAGACCGCTTATCACTTGCGGGACGCAGGATAAAGCTTCAAATTTCGGACTGGGTCACCTTAGTCTCTTGGCACAGAGTACTTTTTCAATTTCAGTCGATTGGCAGGAGATTTACACTTTGCCAGCTGTGATAATGCTGACCGAGGGGCCGAGACTGCCAGGACTATCAGATAAAAATGCAGCGCTGGGCAAAAACAGGGTTTGAACTATTGGAGACTAAGCAGGAGTAGCAGAATAATGTCACGGCTTACAGTGCATGCTCAGCATATCAGGGATTCGGTCACAGTGAAGTACAGTTTTAATTCCCAAAAGCAGGACTTCTGCACCAGTGTCCCTCATTAGAGGCGCTCAGACTCAAGCGGCATCAAGCGCAGGCCTTCATGCTTTACAAACTAGTGTAAAAAAGCATGTGTCTTTTCTTATACAGTGTGTGTGTGTGTGTGTGTGTGTGTGTGCGTGCGTGCGTGTGTGCAGTACAGGAACGTGTCACAGCCATACAGCTTCATGCAAATGCTTTAGTCAAATGATCAGCTCACTTACAGCCATGGGTTAGGATACATTGACATTCAAAATGCGTAACACACACACACACACACACACACACACACACACACACACACACTTCACATTCCCGTCCGCCTCTGCAAACAAAACATCCCTGTTTTAAACAACAGTTCCTGCAGTGCTGAGATGAGCTGGTTCTCCTCAAAGCCACATGAGAAGTGTGGACAGACCAGCAGGAGAACCAGAGAACACGCTCGTGTGTGAACGTGTGTGTGTGTCTGGCTTCAGTCATTTCCTCTCTTCTGCTTTCCTCTGTTTAAACCCCAATAAATGAAGAGAAGAACGGAAAGCTGTGATTCCTCTGCGCTACACACTCAACGGCCCGTCAAGCTTTTTAGAGGAACTGTTACTAAACGATTGCACTCTTTCAAAATCATGTATCCGCCATTTGTACTATTATATGAGGAAAAACATACAACAAACACCATTACAGTCTCAGGCTATAACAGACGCGTTTATCCAGATACAAACTAGCATGTGTTTGTGTTTGTCTGTGTGTTAGTAAGAGAGAGGGTGTGTGACTGTGTGTGTGTGTGTGTGTGTGTGTGTGTGTGTGTGTGTGTGTGTGTGTGTGTGTGTGTGTGTGAATGAGTGAGTCACTCCACAGAAGGACACAGACCCAGTGTGTTCTACTCATACACACCAAACTACACTAATAAACCATTTTTAGTATATTCTCACTGTCCATCTGATGCATAAACACGTCTCGTCGCAGGAGGTGAAGCTTTAAAGAGGATGGGCTACTTGCACAACTACTTCCACAAAGCATTCAGCACACACACACACACACACACACACACACACACACACCTTCATCTATAATCTATGATGCCTTCATCTATAATGCGGGACACAATTTGCTTCAAATCAGATTAGAAAATGTCAGTAATTACCTTATTCTGATCAGTCCAGTAAAGGTAGAAGCCCTGAGGGTCGACCCGTAGCGTCACCGGCGTAACTGTGGTGCAGTCCTACAAAACACCAGACGAACACATCAAAACACCAGACAATCACATCAAACCACATCAAAACCCCATACAATCACATCAAAACACCACACAATCACATCAAAACACCAGACGAACACATCAAAACACCAGACAATCACATCAAACCACATCAAAACCCCATACAATCACATCAAAACACCACACAATCACATCAAAACACCAGACAATCACATCAAAACCTCACATAATCACATCAAAACACCAGACAATCACATCAAAACACCAGACAATAACATCAAAACCTCACACAATCACATCAAAACACCTGACAATAACATCAAAACACCAGACAATCACATCAAAACACCAATCACATCAAAACACCAGACAATCACATCAAAACCCCACACAATCACATCAAAACCTCACACAATCACATCAAAACACCAGACAATCACATCAAAACCCCACACAATCACATCAAAACCTCACACAATCACATCAAAACCTCACACAATCACATCAAAACCCCACACAATCACATCAAAACACCACACAATCACATCAAAACACCAGACAATCACATCAAAACCTCACACAATCACATCAAAACACCAGACAATCATCAAAACCCCACACAATCACATCAAAACCTCACACAATCACATCAAAACACCAGACAATCACATCAAAACCCCACACAATCACATCAAAACCCCACACAATCACATCAAAACACCAGACAATCACATCAAAACACCAGACAATCACATCAAAACACCAGACAATCACATCAAAACACCAGACAATAACATCAAAACACCAGACAATCACATCAAAACCTCACACAATCACATCAAAACACCAGACAATAACATCAAAACCTCACATAATCACATCAAAACACCAGACAATCACATCAAAACACCAGACAATAACATCAAAACCTCACACAATCACATCAAAACACCTGACAATAACATCAAAACACCAGACAATCGCATCAAAACACCAATCACATCAAAACACCAGACAATCACATCAAAACACCAGACAATCACATCAAAACCCCACACAATCACATCAAAACCTCACACAATCACATCAAAACACCACACAATTACATCAAAACCCCACACAATCACATCAAAACACCAGACAATCACATCAAAACCCCACACAATCACATCAAAACCTCACACAATCACATCAAAACACCACACAATCACATCAAAACCCCACACAATCACATCAAAACCTCACACAATCACATCAAAACCCCACACAATCACATCAAAACCTCACACAATCACATCAAAACCCCACACAATCACATCAAAACACCACACAATCACATCAAAACACCACACAATCACATCAAAACACCACACAATCACATCAAACCACCAGACAATCACATCAAAACACCACACAATCACATCAAAACCTCACACAATCACATCAAAACACCAATCACATCAAAACCTCACACAATCACATCAAAACACCACACAATCACATCAAAACCTCACACAATCACATCAAAACACCACACAATCACATCAAAACCTCACACAATCACATCAAAACACCAGAGAATCACATCAAAACACCAGACAATCACATCAAAACACCAGACAATCACATCAAAACCCCACACAAACACATCAAAACACCACACAATCACATCAAAACACCAGACAATCACATCAAAACCTCACACAATCACATCAAAACACCAGACAATCACATCAAAACACCACACAATCACATCAAAACACCAGACAATCACATCAAAACACCAGACAAACACATCAAAACACCACACAATCACATCAAAACACCAGACAAACACATCAAAACACCACACAATCACATCAAAACACCACACAATCACATCAAAACACCACACAATCACATCAAAACACCAGACAAACACATCAAAACACCACACAATCACATCAAAACACCACACAATCACATCAAAACACCAGACAATCACATCAAAACACCAGACAAACACATCAAAACACCACACAATCACATCAAAACACCACACAATCACATCAAAACACCACACAATCACATCAAAACACCACACAATCACATCAAAACACCACACAATCACATCAAAACACGACACAATCACATCAAAACACCAGACAAACACATCAAAACACCACACAATCACATCAAAACACCACACAATCACATCAAAACACCAGACAATCACATCAAAACACCACACAATCACATCAAAACACCACACAATCACATCAAAACACCACACAATCACATCAAAACACGACACAATCACATCAAAACACCAGACAAACACATCAAAACACCACACAATCACATCAAAACCCCACACAATCACATCAAAACCTCACACAATCACATCAAAACCCCACACAATCACATCAAAACACCACACAATCACATCAAAACACGACACAATCACATCAAAACACCAGACAAACACATCAAAACACCACACAATCACATCAAAACCCCACACAATCACATCAAAACCTCACACAATCACATCAAAACCCCACACAATCACATCAAAACACCACACAATCACATCAAAACACCACACAATCACATCAAACCACCAGACAATCACATCAAAACACCACACAATCACATCAAAACCTCACACAATCACATCAAAACACCAGACAATCACATCAAAACCTCACACAATCACATCAAAACACCACACAATCACATCAAAACCTCACACAATCACATCAAAACACCACACAATCACATCAAAACACCACACAATCACATCAAAACCTCACACAATCACATCAAAACACCAGACAATCACATCAAAACACCAGACAATCACATCAAAACACCAGACAATCACATCAAAACACCAGACAATCACATCAAAACACCACACAATCACATCAAAACACCAGACAATAACATCAAAACCTCACATAATCACATCAAAACACCAGACAATCACATCAAAACACCACACAATCACATCAAAACCTCACACAATCACATCAAAACCTCACACAATCACATCAAAACACCAGACAATCACATCAAAACCTCACACAATCACATCAAAACACCACACAATCACATCAAAACCTCACACAATCACATCAAAACACCACACAATCACATCAAAACACCAGAGAATCACATCAAAACACCACACAATCACATCAAAACACCAGACAATCACATCAAAACCCCACACAAACACATCAAAACACCACACAATCACATCAAAACACCAGACAATCACATCAAAACCTCACACAATCACATCAAAACACCAGACAATCACATCAAAACACCACACAATCACATCAAAACACCAGACAATCACATCAAAACACCAGACAAACACATCAAAACACCACACAATCACATCAAAACACCAGACAATCACATCAAAACACCAGACAAACACATCAAAACACCACACAATCACATCAAAACACCACACAATCACATCAAAACACCAGACAATCACATCAAAACACCAGACAAACACATCAAAACCCCACACAATCACATCAAAACACCACACAATCACATCAAAACACCAGACAATCACATCAAAACACCAGACAAACACATCAAAACACCACACAATCACATCAAAACACGACACAATCACATCAAAACACCAGACAAACACATCAAAACACCACACAATCACATCAAAACACCACACAATCACATCAAAACACCAGACAATCACATCAAAACACCACACAATCACATCAAAACACCAGACAAACACATCAAAACACCACACAATCACATCAAAACACCACACAATCACATCAAACCACCAGACAATCACATCAAAACACCACACAATCACATCAAAACCTCACACAATCACATCAAAACACCAGACAATCACATCAAAACCTCACACAATCACATCAACACCACACAATCACATCAAAACCTCACACAATCACATCAAAACACCAGACAATCACATCAAAACACCAGACAATCACATCAAAACACCAGACAATCACATCAAAACACCACACAATCACATCAAAACACCAGACAAACACATCAAAACACCACACAATCACATCAAAACACCAGACAAACACATCAAAACACCACACAATCACATCAAAACACCACACAATCACATCAAAACACCAGACAATCACATCAAAACACCACACAATCACATCAAAACACCAGACAAACACATCAAAACACCACACAATCACATCAAAACACCACACAATCACATCAAACCACCAGACAATCACATCAAAACACCACACAATCACATCAAAACCTCACACAATCACATCAAAACACCAGACAATCACATCAAAACCTCACACAATCACATCAAAACACCACACAATCACATCAAAACCTCACACAATCACATCAAAACACCAGACAATCACATCAAAACACCAGACAATCACATCAAAACACCAGACAATCACATCAAAACACCAGACAATCACATCAAAACACCAGACAATCACATCAAAACACCACACAATCACATCAAAACACCAGACAATAACATCAAAACCTCACATAATCACATCAAAACACCAGACAATCACATCAAAACACCACACAATCACATCAAAACCTCACACAATCACATCAAAACCTCACACAATCACATCAAAACACCAGACAATCACATCAAAACCTCACACAATCACATCAAAACACCACACAATCACATCAAAACCTCACACAATCACATCAAAACACCACACAATCACATCAAAACACCAGAGAATCACATCAAAACACCACACAATCACATCAAAACACCAGACAATCACATCAAAACCCCACACAAACACATCAAAACACCACACAATCACATCAAAACACCAGACAATCACATCAAAACCTCACACAATCACATCAAAACACCAGACAATCACATCAAAACACCACACAATCACATCAAAACACCAGACAATCACATCAAAACACCAGACAAACACATCAAAACACCACACAATCACATCAAAACACCACACAATCACATCAAAACACCAGACAATCACATCAAAACACCAGACAATCACATCAAAACACCAGACAATCACATCAAAACACCAGACAATCACATCAAAACACCAGACAATCACATCAAAACACCACACAATCACATCAAAACACCAGACAATCACATCAAAACACCAGACAATCACATCAAAACACCAGACAATCACATCAAAACACCAGACAATCACATCAAAACACCAGACAATCACATCAAAACACCACACAATCACATCAAAACACCAGACAATCACATCAAAACACCAGACAAACACATCAAAACACCACACAATCACATCAAAACACCAGACAATCACATCAAAACACCAGACAAACACATCAAAACACCACACAATCACATCAAAACACCACACAATCACATCAAAACACCAGACAATCACATCAAAACACCAGACAAACACATCAAAACCCCACACAATCACATCAGACAAACACATCAAAACACCACACAATCACATCAAAACACCACACAATCACATCAAAACACCAGACAATCACATCAAAACACCAGACAAACACATCAAAACCCCACACAATCACATCAAAACACCACACAATCACATCAAAACACCAGACAATCACATCAAAACACCAGACAAACACATCAAAACACCACACAATCACATCAAAACACGACACAATCACATCAAAACACCAGACAAACACATCAAAACACCACACAATCACAGCAAAACACCACACAATCACATCAAAACACCACACAATCACATCAAAACACGACACAATCACATCAAAACACCAGACAAACACATCAAAACACCACACAATCACATCAAAACACCACACAATCACATCAAAACACCAGACAATCACATCAAAACACCACACAATCACATCAAAACACCACACAATCACATCAAAACACCACACAATCACATCAAAACACCACACAATCACATCAAAACACCACACAATCACATCAAAACACCACACAATCACATCAGTGTCAGCACTGCACACTTGCTATTTTATTATAGTCAATATAATGAATAGTCAAGTAAGTTACAATTATTTATATAGCACTTTTTACAATACATATGGTTTCAAAGCAGCTTTCAGAGATAACAGAAAAATGAAAAGTTAGTTTCTATAAGAAAAAAACTACAGTAGTCAGAGTCCAGCTTAAGTTCAATGATTTTTCATTTTGTTGTAATAAAAGTTATTAATTTACTTAATTTATATATACGTATATAGCGGCTTTGGAGAAAACCGTGATGTCCCCAACTAAGCAAGACAAGAGACGACAGAGGAACCAGAACTCCTCAGTGCAGAATGGAGAAACCAGACTCAGTCGCTCAGTTTCTCTGGCCAACAAACAGTGTGTGATTATTATCCAGGCATTACAGGTCAGAGGTCAAATTGAATCTGAACATTCAGGATATTATCCAGTTCCATAACAAATTTGATGCATCAAATGACTGTGCAAGAGTAACATGGGAAGATGAGAAGAATCAGAAATATGTCATGTTTGTGTTGATGTGAGAAATGAAAGAGAAGGACAGATGTGAACTAGAGTAAACAGAGCACTGTAGTTCCTGCAACACAAACCTTGTGAATGAAACAGAGTTGAGCGTGAGAGACAAGAGCAGCTCGTGTTTCATTTAACCCTCAGGACTTCACATAGCAACTGCAAA
Organism: Pimephales promelas; assembly: GCF_988280905.1. NCBI lineage: Eukaryota > Metazoa > Chordata > Actinopteri > Cypriniformes > Leuciscidae > Pimephales > Pimephales promelas. The sequence continues at coordinate 36,475,888 of NC_142781.1, forward strand.
TATTACTGGAGCTCTATAAAAAGACCAGCACGCTTTTGTGGAGGAACGCAGTGGCGTTTTATAGTCCCTAAACGTCAGCAGGGGCCGATTACGCACACACATGAGCGCTTTAGTATCAGTCCACAACACCACATCTGCGACCAGTGTGCTCTGAGAAGAGATAAACACCACAACTTTTACGAGCGTGTCCGATCAAGGATACAGTCAACAACTCTGACCGGTTCCTGTTTCTACCTGATTTATCACTGGAAGGCTGTTAGATGCAGATTCTGGCACTGTAAGACAAACACACTGGCAGAGAAACCAGGTTGTAGATCCTGAAATTAAAGTTTCAAATCACTTAGCCTCCCTAAACACTGAAACACTGAAGCCTCCGTTACAAACGAGCCGATCCGATGGTTTACACACAGAGAACGTCTCGCTTCGATCTCCACGTAATCTCACTGCTGTCTGAAGAAACAGTTGCGATCCTACGGGATCTGCAGTCACAGAGAGTCCTCCTGCTTCTCCCAGTGAGGGGATTTAAAGTCAAAGAGGGAAATCAATCAATGGCTGGAGAGATGAGCTCTGGATTCCTGAAGGGTTTTTGTTACTGAAACACAGTTATTTTCGATGGGGGTTTTATTACTATCCATTCACTACCCTGAAAGGTCTCATTTAGTCATTTAGCGGACGCTTCTCTCAGATCACCCGAGCAGAGACTGTTAAATGTTCCTCAGGTTAGATTGAAGACTAGAGGAGATCCAGCTTTTGCCGTTGTTGCACCAAAACTGTAAGACAGCCTTCCTGTTTTCCTGCCGCTACACTGCATGAGTTCAAAGCAGAACCCTAACCCGATCATTTTTCTTTGGCTTATAATTGTGTTCGGTCCAGTAATCTGCTGATGATGACCGACATAGTGTACAGCACCTTGGTCAACAATTGTTGTTTTTAGTGGTGCTACATAAATAAAGTTCCTTTGAATTTGATTGGATACGAGCATTCATTCTACAATCAATGTCTCTCTTCATGCCGTGGAAGAGAGTTTCTCATCTTCAGGTAAAGCTGAAGTTATCTCTGTGGTTTAGTTGTTCCCCCATGAAGCTCTATATCCGCATTTTGTTTTCCTAATTGAACTCCCACAGGCAGCCTTGACCTTTTATGGCAGGAGAGGAGTATCGGAAAGGGTTAGGGGAAATTATGGGAACGAGGAAACATTACTTTGAAGAGAATCGAAACATGTCCATGTTCACTTGCAAGGTGCATATACTGCCATCAGTTATTAATAAAGGTAATTTCCCTAAACATGATGTCACACAAACAGCGCTAATAATCCATTACAGCTGTAATAGATGCAGCTATGAAAATATGACAACAACGGTATAGTGCAATACTCTATTCTGACACTGAAGAATACCTTTGTTTAAAATGTATTTTCCAATCAAAAAGTCATCTTACACAACACATAAGAGAGAATCACTGTAAATGTAAATTCTGTCACCATATCCGTCTTTCTCTAAGTTACACTGAGATTATGATGTTCCCAGGAAAACGTTCACTCGGGTTTGCAACGACATGAGGGAGAGTAGACGGTGACAGAAGGTTCATTATGGGGTGGACTAGCTTTTTAATAGTTTTCAAAAAAACAAATAAAAAATTCTAATTTAAGACACATAAAAACGCAATTCTGTAGTAGACCAGCATTGTGACTTTGACTGACCCTGACAGCTCGCGCTAACACTGATCCACAAGTACACTGAGAATCTAAATCTGCCATGAATGTGACTTACCTCGTCCCACTTCATGAACTTGTCCCCATTCCTGAGCTTCTCGGGCACGGACACGCGTTTGAGCTGAAGCGCGTGAACCCCCGGCTGCGCTCCCGCCATGACGCGCGCGGACCTCACGCGAGCGATTCTGCTTCAGGAAGATCTCACTGATGAGACTCTGCTAACGCGCCCGATGCTCGCCACTCTGGCAAGCGCTCAGGATTGGTGCATGTGTGCGGTGTTACGCGCACTGAGACCGATGCGCGCTCCCGTTGCTAACAGTCCGTGCGCAGGATCGCGTTATGATGAAAACTCGTTTCACGCCTTGTACAATGTAAAACAGATGTAACAATAAAGTGAAAGATACATTTGTGAACGTGACAGGGGAAATTACTCTGCAAAAGTGTGAACATCCTATAACTGGGTTAGACTGCATTAATTAAATAACAGGCTGTTCTTTGAAACTGAATTAAAGTACAAAGTACGAAATTACTCAATTTGACTCGGTGTGTGGTTATCTGAGAGTAAAACTCAACAAATCGTGACTAAAGGTTTTTAGATTCGTTTTTTTTATTTTTCAACTGAGGCTGTAAGTACAAAGAACAGGTATTTACTGAACAGGTTCTCTGATTTAAAGTTGTTGAGTTGCTCAGTGTTCATCTCTGATCCCATCTCGTGGTTGTCTTTAAAATAACAAGTCTTTACAAATTCACATAATGTGGACATGTGTTTTTAAACGCCTCTTCTGCTCCTCAAAGCTGCATTTAGTTGCAGATGCCGTCAAAACACAAATATAGTGAAAAACTAGTACAATATAAAATAACCATTTTCTATATTTTTCTTTAAATAAATTATTTCAGAGTCATTCTGTGAAAGCAAAACACATTACTCCAGTCTTCCATCAGAAATCACTCGAAAATGAGTTATGGAGCTCAAGAAACATTTCTTACTTAAGGACTGTTTGTTTTGAGTTAGAGGAACAGCACAAAATAAGCCTGTAAGTTGAAACATCTGAACAGAGTTTACTGAAGATACAGTTATGAGTGAGAAGATCCACAGAAACACTGCATTATCCTCCAGGAACCACTGTGTGTCTTTCTTGTGTCGTGTTCTCGTGAAACAATTGCCACCAACGATCAACTTACGATGCGTTTGGGAAACACAGCTCTGCAAAGTTGAAGAAGGTGTGTGTGTGTGTGTGTGTGTGTGTGTGTGTGTGTGTGTGTGTGTGTGTGTGTGTGTGTGTGTGTGTGTGTGTGTGTGTGTGTGTGTGTGTGTGTGTGGCGTTCATGTCTGTTGCTCAATTTCAATTTATAGTAGTCTGAAGCCTGAACTGCAGCCGCAAGCAAACGTGTGATTGACTCGCGGAACAACTCGAACCGGCGTCATGTTCAGGAGAAAGCCTGATCCCGAAACAGGAGAACAGAAGGAAACCAGAGGACGCTACACATGGGAAAACCACAAACCAACGCAGATTCAAGAAGGACAATGGTGTAACGGCAACACAGGCCACATCGTCAGAGCAAAGAGTCCGCTTCGAGCATTCAATGCCGCTATGAGTGATGGAGAAACACTCTTTGGCATGTGTACAAACTGATGCATTGAACAAAGTGAAAGACTGTTGAGTGTCATGATGATGGCAGACTTGCAAACCTTGAAACTGATACAGAATCGTGTCAGTCAGCCTCGAATGAGGGAATGTTGTTCAATGACATCTAGGGTGCTTCTCAATATCCCTCCTCGTCTCCTCGCTCCTCCGTCCTCCCTCCTATGACCCGGAAACCGATCGAGCTCAGCCATCTTGAAGGACATCTCAATTCTCTAATTGCACCGTGAGGAGTCGAGGATCGAGGAGATAGGAGGAGTCATAAGCGAGGATACACAGGTGCATCCTACGCGGAACTGTTATACTGACTAAACGTGACGCACGTGTCAATTCTCCTCCCCCTTCACATCGGTCACAATCATTTTAATTTATACTTTACCTTTGCAGTTTATATAAACCACACATCTCAGATATTTCAACAGTATAGCCTATCTTTATTATTATTTATTATGAATTTATTAAATGGCCAAGCTTCAACATCATAAGGGCAGATCCTTTTAGCGCTGCTGATGACACTGTGGAGTGACGCTCGAGTGATCAAGTACTCCAATGGATATAAAAAAGCTTTTATTCGATTCCTCTGTCCTCCTTTCCATTCCTCCAGTGGAGCTGAGACGCAAGGGAAGGAAGCAATGAAGGAAGCAAAGAAATGAGAAGCACCCCTGGACGGCCGTAGACGAGGACGCGATCCCAGCGTGAGCAAGGCTTCATCTCGGGACCAGTAAAGGGCCAGTTCACTTCATCATTTACTCTTAGGGGGCTTTCACACTAGTAGTTTAGTTCGGAACGGGGTACGGTTCGCATGAAAAATCGCTAATGTGAACGCTGTCATGGGACCCGGGTGCGCACTGGGGTACCGAACCCGAGACTGCATGGAGGAGGTGGTCTGAGTTCGGTTGGTTCGCCTGTATGTGAAAGCAGCACGGACTCGGGCACACACTTGTTCAGGAAGTAATGTATCCTGCGCATGCGTTTTAGCTTATTGTGATGTATTCAGTTAAATAAAACACTTGTAAGGGATGATAGTGTTGATGATTGATTTACCGCGAGAGTGTGTAGGCTATTCGTGCATTGCGCGCGTGCCGTGGAATCAGAGCAACACATTTGGAAATCCACTGTCTCCTCAAAAGAGTCCGTTTGCAAGCAGTTCACGCACAGTAAACCTGTATTGTTCACTCAACTGCTCACGATAGCAGCACAATAATAATAAAAACAATATTTACCCACGTTCTGCTTTCTATCATGCGCTTCGCACGTTCGCGATGACGTCATATGCACGCAAACGCAACAGGGTTCGATAGAATCAAGTTGAGTGTAAAATCAGACCAAAGCTGCGGGGGCGCCGGGAACAAACGCGCTCGGGCTCGGACCGCAGCAAACGAGCCCAGTATATAAAAGCCCCTTCCCAGTCTCTCCCTCAAGCTGTTCAGACCGGCATGAGTTCCTTTCTGCTGAATACACGTCCGTAACCAGTTGATGGATCCCATTAGGACTCCCACAGTAGGAAACAATACGGAATTGAGTGGGATCCATCAACTGGTTATACCGACATTTTTCAAGATATCTTCTTTTAAAATGAGTTAACTCTTGATGTGCCGGCCGATGTCAAGGGTTTCCAGATCTAGATCTGAACCAAAGATGGAGGAATAGATTAATGGACACAATCATCTAACCTGTTGCAGTTTTGCTACTATTTTCAGTAGCACCCCAGTGCAGAACATGAGATCCACGGGGAGGAGTCGGATCACGATCCAAGGGGTGGAGATGGGTAGGATTAGGGTTGGGTTTAGGGATTAGGGGGTGGAGTTGGTTAGGTTTAGGTGTATGTAAGGTGGGAGGAGTTGGATCTGGATCTGACTCCTCCCCATGGATTTCATGTTCCGCAGTGAGGACCATCTCACTATTTTCACAAGTAGGCTACGGTGTACATTATCACAACAGATCATCAAAAGTGCACTTTTTGCAAACATTTCAGCTTTGTTTCAACTGTGTTAGTAGCTACAATACACAACATCATGACGGTTTTATCTATAAACATTTCCTTCACAGAAACTGCCAGTCATAAATCTCTTTTAAGTCATAAGTCACTTTTAACTCATTTGCATCTCTTCTTGTTTACTTTAATACATTTATCTATTAATGAAATCCACTGCGATCTCTAAACTCTGGCCAGTTGATAATACCTATAGCATATCTAAATCGACTGCAGGCGGGAGATCCTTTTCTATTTAGCACTAAAACTCTGGAACAATCTTCCTGACATTGTCCGGGAAGCAGACACACTCTGTCACTCTATCTCTCTCTCTAATCTAGCATACACATTACACACTATAGTACTTCCTTAACTCAGAATTAGACTGTCATGGTGCTGATATCCTTCTCTGCCTCCCTCTCCTGGTCAGACTCGTTATTACATCCTCTAACACTTCCACTTTCACATTCAAGGCTTTTATTGCTGACTGAGAAGTCTCACAAGTTTTTTAGGTGAAAAAATACGGTAAGTTGTTGAGTAAGGGCAGTTCAATGACAGATCTGAGGCCTCAACCTTCAGCGCTTTGTTTCTGGTTTAGTTTTGCCCAAGTTTGACGTGACCGTAATGGGACTGAAAGTTGAGTCTTGTGCCAAGTGAGTGATGCTTTATTTTCTTGTCTTGTGGTTGGTCAGTTCTTTATCTTGTTCTGATGTTTCCCAGATGTACATATGGCCAACCTGTACCTGGTCAAGCCTCAGTGGAAGTGTGCCGTGATCCATTTCCATCCAGTCTGCTTCATCATGACCAGACAGTGCCTGACTCAAACCGCAGGTGTGTGACTCCTGCCTTACCAATGAGGGTTTTCCTTTTGCCTGTGCTTGACTTAATTAATTATCTTTCTTCTCCTACCAGATGAATGCCACGGGCTGTGCCTCTCTTACTGTAGATGCGTCAGTGTTTTTCAACACCAAATTTGAAGACCAAATGCAAGACTCATTTCTTGTAAATGTGAATGTTACTGAGGAGGGAACAGGTGAGCTATTGGCTGATCTCAACCATATACTCTTTATCATCTTTACAAGACATGCACTTTAAGCCACAAAGTTGATATTCTTCACTGTTTGTTTGGACTTTCTCTCGCAGATGTAATGGTGTCAAAATCTGCAATGGTGTCCATTACGTTTGTAGTCGGCAAAGTCACATTTGTGGACCTCCTGGTTCCTTATTTTGAACCTGGATCAATGCTTAATCGAAAGACAAACAAAATGTCATCCCTTATCGCAGAAGCCTTTAAATTGGTTCCCTTTCCTAACCTTGATCATTCCTAACAGATATCTGTGACTTGTTTTGATAAGACTCCAATTGCAAACAAAGCTGTATATCTCTTGGAGGGGAGCAATTTGTTGGAGAGGCTGGTAGCTACAGCGCTGACATGATCTATATGGTGAGTGGACATTAGTTTTAAGTTTTCTGGTGTGTTTGTTCCGCAACTTGCACACCCATGTCTTCTGTCAGGTCTTATCTAAAGGAGTGATCATCCTCCATGGATTTCAGACGGTTAAAGCAAAGGCTGGTGATTCGGTCGCAAGCGGCTCCGTGACGTTCCAGTTGTCTGTCAGCGTCGATATGGCTCCAGCAGTGCAGATTCAGGTCTACGGTGTTCCTCCCAGTGAGAATGTAGTTGCTTCTAGTGTGCCGTTTGACACCGATATGTGTTTCCAGAACCAGGTACTGTATGATGTGGCTATTTTTCAATTTGGGAATGTTGGTGTGTGTCCTGCAGTGTGTTGGTCCGTGTTCCAGGTGTCTCTGCAGTTTTCTCCAGGGAAACGTTCGGATGGATCTCTGTTGCCTCAGTGCTGTAGATCAGAGCCTACGGATCATGGTGCCAGGAAGACATCTGAAAGGGTATCTGTGTAAAAATAAACTGTAAAAAAAAAACCCTACTGTTTAAAATGTAGTCTTTTGTGTTGTAATGGTCTATACTAGCTTTTTTCCCCTGTTTTTTGTTGTTTTAAAAAAACTAGCTGTTACTGAATGTGAACTTTTATTTGACGGGCGGAAGTAAGTCCGTCCGGAGACCCAGCCCATGTTTGTTTTCTTCTACAAACAAACTTGCATTATTTTCATGTTATCACTGTGAAGCTGCTTTGATACAATCTGTATTGTAAATGGCGCAGTATAAATAAAGGTGACTTGACTTAAATAATCATTTAGATTTATATATTGATTCAATAGAACTTGTTTGTTTGCTATTTCTTTATACATAAGTGATTTATTGATATTATGTTCAAAGTGTGTGCACATGTTTTTTGTGTGTGTGACATCAGATCACTCTTGTTAAGGTGAATATAAAACACTGTATGCTAAAGTTAGTGTCAGGTTCGACATTCATCACGAGTTTTCTCTTGCAACTGTTGGCAATCTTACAAAGATATAAATAATACCACTTTGTTTGAGCAATATGCAACAATTGTATATCGACGTGAAATATTAATTTCAAAATCACCAACGTGCATTATAGCCGCATATTTACACCTGAGAATGTGTTGATGCCTAGGGCAATGTCTGCCAAGTCCACAAACTACGTTAAAACGTATAATCCGAATTGATTACAATTTCAGACGTTCATTTCAAATGGGAAAGCTTGCAGGAAGTTCCTATTGGTGAGAGACAGACTGACTTACTACAGGTAGCCTACATTTTTTAACTTCATGTACAATAATAATTTTCATTAAATATACTGTAATTCACTGAGATATTTTCTTCTTGTTTGAAAGCTTGTAGTTGGACAGGTGAATAATGCAACATCTCACCTGTAGTAAGTCAGGCTACTCGCTAGGCATTTACAATAACTTTGTAAATACAATGTAGTTCACTGTAAATAATTTGTTAATTTGAATAAATGATGAGACGTTTATGTTTTTGGACCGTGAGAGGAAATTGCAGACAGTCCCTTTGACTGGTCTCTGCGCAGGCGCACAGCTGAGTTGAGTTTTTCTCGGAAGTCACAAACTCCTGCAAGCTTTTGTTTTTCTTTTGGATTAGTTAAAGACTTTCACCGGTGGAGAATGGCGTAGATGATTTTGTACCTGAAGTAAGACATAATCAAAAATGTATAGATATCATTTGTGAAACTTTGTGCTCAGTTGTTTTACTGAAGTTGTGTGTTTGAACAGAAACGCGTTTAGACCAGACAACCATTATTGAAAACAGGTAACTTAGAGAAGTCAAAAATACGAATGAATGTTGAAGACAAACTCTCTAGGTCTAGGATGAATTGGTCAGACAGACCAAAGGGTTATTCAGTATGTGAATCAATGTACGTCAAAGGCTGCATCAAGTCTAATTTGATATTTGCTGATAAATTATGGACTGTATAATCTCTGAAATCTATTGATATTTAAATAATTTAAATTATTGTCGAGATAATTAATCACTAATGAAGTGATTAATTACCATTAAACAATACTTCTCGATAGACAAATCATGCAGTTTCAGATAGATATGATTATATACAGTATATAGACGCATATGAGCACATGAAGCATCATCTACCATAATCTCCATATTCTGCTCCATTATTGCTAATGTATTATATATAACCCTGACCTGACATAACTTTTAACTTGTTTTGAGACTCGTCAGACTTTCATATACAACAACACACACTATAGTGACTAAACTAACCCTAACCCAGACTTTAAAGCTGAGTGTTTTGAATGTTTCCTCTGATGATGATGATGATGGTGATGGTAGAGTTATGGTTTAAGTTAGCCAGAGATTTTCTTACGGTAGGGTCCAAACCCACTCAACTCTTGATATTGGAAGCAACTCTTATCAATATATTTATCAAGTAAAATATTGATAAGATTATCCTAAAATGCATGATTACAGCTAGAAAGATTCAGACTTTGTTCCCAACAGTTCAAGTACATACTCTTTCATTTAAATATGCTTTAACACACACACACACACACACGGAGCGGAGTGGCTCGCCGTGATTGTGCTGCTGATGTAGATGTGTGTGTTGCAGATTTCCCAGAGGTCCCCCTGAATGATGCGGGTGCCGCTGTGGTTGTGTGTGTGTGTCCTGACGCTGGACATGAGCGCGAGCCACACACTCTTCACCTGTGAGCCGGTTCGAGTGCAGTGGTGTGTCCAAATGCCCTACAACACCACCTTCTTCCCCAACATGCTGGAGCACTACGACCAGGACATCGCTGCGCAGAAGATGAAGGTGTGTGTGTGTGTGTGTGTGTGTGTGTGTGCTGGAGCACTACGACCAGGACATCGCTGCGCTGAAGATGAAGGTGTGTGTGTGTGTGTGTGTGTGTGTGTGTGTGTGTGTGTGTGTGTGTCTGAGCACTACGACCAGGACATCGCTGCGCTGAAGATGAAGGTGTGTGTGTATGGCTGTCAAACGATTAATCACATCCAAAATAAAAGTTTGTGTTTACATAATATATGTGGGTGCAATGTGTATAATTATTTTAGATATATAAATACACACACATGCATGTATATATTTAATAATTATTTTCATATCTATACTGTATATAGATTTATATATAATTTATATTATATATAAATATTTTATACATGTATAATATTTTTTTTCTTAAATATACATTCATGTGTGCATATATATATATATATATATATATATACACACACAAAATAATTATATACAGTGCACCCACATATATTATGTAATCACAAACTTTTATTTTGGATACAATTAATCGTTTGACAGCCCTATGTGTGTGTGTGCTGGAGCACTATGACTAGGAGATCGCTGTGTGAAGATGGTGTGTGTGTGTGTGTGTGTGTCAAGTCACATTTATTTATATAGCGCTTTTTACACTACAGATTGTATCAAAGCAGCTTCACAGTGATAACATGAAAATAATACGACACAGATCAATAATATTGATGAATACTAAATGTCCCCAACTAAGCAAGCCAAAAGGAAGGCAACACGGTGTGTGTGTTGAGCACAGAATGATCTTTTTTTGCGCAGTGTACCTTTAATTGGATAACTGACATTTCAGTCCGATCACCAGTTCCTGTTTGTGTTCTGCGAACGTAAACGGATCCAGAGAGAGAGAGTAGCAGATCTACTGTAGAGGACAGATCTTCTGTGCAGGAGTGTTTATTAATGCATCGGTCACCCTGAGGTCAGACTGACATTAAAGAGTAACTAAACACTTAACCAACTTTTTTTAGTTAATGATCTGTAAGAATGGATCTTTATTAATACCAGTCATTGATTCGAGTAACTTTTTTGGCATTTGTTTATAAAGTGTTCTGTTTCTACAATATATGGTGTAAAAGCGTCTTAGTGCTGCCCTCTTCAGGTTGAACGGTGGCTACTGCAGTTGAATTTTCCTATTGGATGTTTGAGGTGGTACGTGACACAGCGGTTGTTGGTGACGTAGGCAAGTTCCATACACAGAGATGCGTCTCAGGTGCACGCCCCCCTCCGCTGGGCTCCGCCCACTTTTCCAGCATTTTTCAAATATTGCCAGTGGGCGGAGTCAGGCTCTGACCAGGGGTTTAGTTACCCTTTAATACACTTCCTCTGCAGTGAGTCTATCTCACCAACTGTTCATGCGCTTCGTTCTCCCTCTCTTCTTGTTGTGTGTGTGTGTGTAGCTCTTCATGCCGCTGGCCAACCTGCGCTGTTCTCCAGACGTGCATCTGTTCCTGTGCCAGGCCTTCGTTCCCGAGTGCCGAGATCACACACGCGTGCTGCGCCCGTGCCGAGAGCGGTGTGAGCGCGTGCAGAACGACTGTAGCAGAGACATGCTAACCTTCGGGATCAGCTGGCCGTCAGAGCTGCAGTGCGACCGGTGAGAACACACACACACACACACACACACTGTTACACTGGCCAGTGGCATTAACTGCTAACTCTAGTGTTACATGTTGGTCATCTCATATTTTTCTTTAGGACTGTTCATAACTTTAAGTCCGTTATATAGAAACGTAGACTAGTCTAATTTGACCCTGAAAGGTCAGACTGTAAATCTGGTTGGTCACACTCTTGACATGATGACTGTGTCTATGAAACTAGCCCCAGGCCTAAGTCTGTTTTCAGAGCTGTACGTTGTTTTGATTTGTATGTTGTTTTTTCAGATTGGAGTCGTGCCGCTTTTCTCCGGATGGTTCTGCCGTCTCCGCCGTAGAGGAACTGACCACATCCAGAAGCTCGCCGTCGTCCGGTCGGGATCTGGGGTTCTGGTGTCCGCTGCATCTGAAGACTCGGACCGGTCAGGCCAGCTCTTTCCTCGGCGCTCGAGACTGCGCTCCGCCCTGCGATAACATGTTCCTGAAAGCACACGAGGTTCAGTTGGCTAAGACCTTCATCGGCGTGTGCTCCGCCGTGTGCTTGTGCGCTACTCTCTTTACGTCGCTCACCTTCCTCATCGATGTCCAGCGGTTCCGTTACCCCGAGCGGCCCATCATCTTCTACTCCGTCTGCTACACTTGTGTGTCTCTGGTGTATTTCATTGGTTTTCTGCTGGACACGGAGGCGGCGTGCGTGGAGCCGAGTGTGCCGGGCCGCGCAGCTACGGTAGTGCTAGGAGCCCAGAGCCGCGGCTGCACGCTGCTCTTCATGCTGCTCTACTTCTGCTCCACCGCAGGGATGGTGTGGTGGGTCATCCTCACCATCACATGGTTTCTGGCCGCAGGGCCCAAGTGGAGCTGCGAGGCCATCGAGAAGAAGGCGGTGTGGTTCCACGCGGTGGCCTGGGGTATCCCCGGAGCGCTTACGGTTTCGCTGCTAGCACTGGGGAAGGTGGAGGGAGACAGCGTGAGCGGCGTATGCTTCGTCGGCCTTTACGATCTGGCAGCACTACGCTGGTTCGTCGTGGCGCCGCTAGCCCTCGGGGTTCTGGTCGGCCTGTCACTGTTGCTCGCCGGCATCGTGTCTCTGAACCACGTGCGGCAGGTGATCCAGCACGACGAGCGCAACCAGGAGAAGCTGAAGAAGTTCATGATCCGCATCGGCGTGTTCAGTGGCCTGTACCTGCTGCCGCTGCTGGTGCTGCTCGGCTGCTACCTGTACGAACAAGCCCAGCGCGAGTCCTGGGAGAACAGCTGGATCCGCCGGCACTGCCAGGAGTTCAGCATCCCTTGCTCCCGACGGGTGAGACTCCCTGACCCTATCCCTGACCCTATCCCTGACCTTATCCCTGACCCTATCCCTGACCCTTACACTGACCCTATGCCTGACCCTTACACTGACCCTATCCCTGACCCTTACCCTGACCCTATCCCTGACCCTATGCCTGACCCTTACACTGACCCTATCCCTGACCCTTACCCTATCCCTGACCCTTACCCTGACCCTATCCCTGACCCTTACCCAAACCCCATCCCTGACCCTATCCCTGACCCTATCCCTGACCCTTACCCAAACCCTATCCCTGACCCTATCCCTGACCCTATCCCTGACCCTTACCCAAACCCTATCCCTGACCCTTACCCAAACCCTATCCCTGACCCTATCCCTGACCCTATCCCTGACCCTTACCCAAACCCCATCCCTGACCCTATCCCTGACCCTATCCCTGACCCTTACCCAAACCCTATCCCTGACCCTATCCCTGACCCTATCCCTGACCCTTACCCAAACCCTATCCCTGACCCTATCCCTGACCCTTACCCTATCCCTGACCCTTACCCTGACCCTATCCCTGACCCTTACCCAAACCCTATCCCTGACCCTATCCCTGACCCTATCCCTGACCCTTACCCAAACCCTATCCCTGACCCTTACCCAAACCCTATCCCTGACCCTATCCCTGACCCTTACCCAAACCCTATCCCTGACCCTATCCCTGACCCTTACCCAAACCCTATCCCTGACCCTATCCCTGACCCTTACACTGACCCTTACCCTGACCCTATCCCTGACCCTATCCCTGACCCTTACACTGACCCTATCCCTGACCCTTACCCTATCCCTGACCCTTACCCTGACCCTTACCCAAACCCTATCCCTGACCCTTACCCTATCCCTGACCCTATCCCTGACCCTATCCCTGACCCTATCCCTGACCCTTACCCTATCCCTGACCCTTACCCTGACCCTTACCCAAACCCTATCCCTGACCCTTACCCTATCCCTGACCCTATCCCTGACCCTTACACTGACCCTATCCATGACCCTATCCCTGACCCTTACCCTATCCCTGACCCTATCCCTGACCCTTACCCTGACCCTATCCCTGACCCTATCCTTCTGGCACAGTACCAGCGCCTGTAGTCTCACACTGACCTGCTGTCTGGTTTGTTGCAGAGTGTGGATGTGGAGCGGCCTGAGCTCTCCCTGTTCCTCGTCAAGTATCTGATGACGCTGGTGGTGGGAATATCAGCCGTGTTCTGGATCAGCAGTAAGAAGACCTGCTGGGAATGGGCCTCATTCTTCAAGAGAACGCGCAAGAAAGAGTGAGGATGCTCTCTCTAACCCTAATGCTGAGTTCACACCGCATCAGATAACTGTTGTTTTCACGCTGCAGGAGTATCTGTGGCGGCGTTCAGTCTCACTGCATGGCTTACAAAACAAAGAATCACCAACACTGCCAGCTCCAACTATGTTTCACAACCAAACACACGCGAGAAGTGATAAGGAAATAACATGATCACGCGTGCGTGGGACTGAAATTGTTATTAAAAATAATAGCCTGCAAGAAGCATGTGATCCAAAATGATTTACAGTGAAAACGAGTAAAAGAAAAATTATGATTAAGATTATGAAGAAAATGGTGGGGAGACGCGGGCAGGACTGTGTTCACACTTCCAACTCAATTCAACTCAAATTTATTTGTATAGCGCTTTTCACAATACATATTGTTTCAAAGCAGCTTTACAGAAAGTGCATTTCAGAAATGGAAAAATACAGTTAGTTAATCATGTATAGATTTAGCATAGCTGGTGTTCATAATATTAATGGATTCGATCTGATTCAACAGTAGTATAAAAGGTAAACATTATGTGAATGCTTGACTAAAGAGATGCGTCTTTAATCTAGTTTTAAACTGTGTCAGCGAGTCAGAGGCTCGGACCGTATCGGGAAGGCCATTCCAGAGTTTTGGAGCTAAATGTGAGAACGCCCTCCCTCCTTTACTGGACTTCGATATCCTAGGAATGACCAGAAGCCTTGAATTTAGTGATCTTAAGGAGGATTGTAGGGCGAGAGAAGGTCCGTTAAGTACATAGGTGCTAAACCATTTAGGGCTTTATAGGTCAGTAGTAGTATTTTGTAGTTGATACGGAACTTAATAGGTAACCAGTGTAGAGATGATAAAATCGGTGTTATATGATCATATTTTCTTGACCTAGTAAGAACTCTAGCAGCTGCATTTTGTACTAACTGTAGCTTGTTTATTGAGGATGCAGGACAACCGGCTAATAAAGCATTACAGTAATCTAGTCTCGAGGTCATGAATGCGTGAACTAATTTTTCTGCATCAGAAATAGATAGCATGTTACGTAGCTTAGCAATGTTTCTAAGGTGGAAAAAGGCTGTTCTTGTAACATATGAAATATGATCTTCGAAAGACAAGTTGCGGTCTAGTATAACACCCAGGTCTTTTACTGTTGTGGATAAAGTAACAGGACATCCGTCTATATTAAAGTTGTACTGTAAGAGGTTTTGTGGGTAGTTTTTTGGACCAATAAGTAATACCTCTGTTTTATCTGAATTTAATAGCAGGAAATTACGCGTCATCCAGCAGATTTTATCTTTGAGACACTCTGTCATTTTAGATGAGTTAGTGTTTTCATCTGGTCGTGATGAAATATATAATTGAGTGTCGTCAGCGTAACAGTGGAAATTAATTCCATGTTTTCTTATAATATTACCAAGTGGCAGCATATATATTGAGAATAGCAGAGGGCCTAAAACCGATCCTTGCGGTACTCCATAGTCTACTGACGTTATCTTTGATTTTTTCCCATTTAAACAGACAAAATGAGAACGGTCCGATAAGTACGATCTAAACCAGCTTAATGCCTGTCCCTGGACACCGGTGAAGTTTTGTAGTCGATCCAAGAGTATTATATGATCTATAGTGTCGAACGCAGCGCTAAGATCAAGTAGGACTAGTATTGAGATACAGCCTTGGTCAGAAGCTAAAAGTAAATCATTTGTAATTTTAACTAGCGCAGTTTCTGTACTATGATGCAGTCTAAATCCAGACTGAAATAGATATCATACTGACTGAAATAAATTCATAGATATCATTTTCTTGCAAGAAAGAGCACAATTGAGCGGATTTTGGACATCAATTTGAAATGGTTCTGTAATTTGCCAAGTTATTTGGATCTAATTGCGGTTTCTTAATGAGAGGTTTTATTACAGCCAGCTTGAATATTTTTGGGACATGACCTAAAGATAAAGACGAGTTAATAATAATGAGGAGAGGCTCTTCCACTGCAGACGATAGTTCTTTCAGTAGTTTAGTGGGTATTGGATCTAGTAAACGTTGTTGTTGGTTTAGATGCAATGGTTAGTTTATTTACAACGATTTTGAATTGCCGACTCATCAGTGTTGCGTCTTTGATAATTCACACTGTGTGATTGTCACTCGCATGAACAAGCCTCGATTTGCTTCCGATTTCAGGCATTTGTTGCGATTTGGCAAAATCTGCCAGTGAGTGAAAATCGTGCAGTGTGAACTCGACATAACTCGGCAAATCTGTCATAGAGGGTATTATGTCTTATTTTCCACTTCAAGCATCACCTGGTCTGACGAGTGTGTGTGTGTGTGTGTGTGCTTCAGCCCCATCAGCGAGAGCCGGCGTGTCCTGCAGGAGTCCTGCGAGTTCTTCCTCAAGCACAACAGCCGTGTTCAACAGCACAAGGCCAAACACTACAAGTCCTCCTCACACAAGCTCAAGGTCGTGTCCAAGTCCACGGGCACCAGCACAGGCATGCACACACCCGTCACCGGTAACCATGACTACGCGCCTGTCACCGGTATCCATGACAACACACTCGTCTCCACGGCGATCCACAACCACAGTGTGTGCGATGCGCCTGGTTCCTCTGAACGCATCGGGCCGACGGAGAGACGCAGTAGAGCCGACGCTGAAAGCGCACACAGGTTCATGTTTTACATTGAGGATTATTTGAATTTACTTTGTTTAGATGATACAACCTTTCCTAACCCTAACCCTAACCCTGTCAGTACTAACAGTTCATTTAATCGAATGATTTTCATTGCTTTTTAACACCTACTTTTATTCCGTTTGAAGGTTGACTCCCAAAGATGAAGTGGAGGCTGGCCAGAGCTCCGCCCACTGCAGCAACAGCCAATGAGAGCTCTGGGTGAGGCCTCTGGCTCCGCCCACTGCAGCAGCCAATGAGAGCTCAGGCAGAGAATTCTGACTCCACCCCCACAGTAGTCTCTGTGCTTTCCATGATTGATGTCCACAGCACTGGTCGTGATGTTCACACAGGATCCGTCTCGACTGACGGTTTTATGAGTTTGTCAGTTGTGTTGTTGATTTTTGCAGCTGTGTGAACAGGTTTGCACATTCGTAACATTTCCTAAGTCATTCATCACTGGAAAAGTCTTAACACTGACACTTGTGACCTAAATCTTTAAATGAATGCCACCGATAAGATTCACTATTAAAGCAGAATTTCTACTAGTGCTCTGACTGTACGCCAAAGACCAAATACAGCAATAGTGTTTACTCGTAGTACCTTTCTCTGCCTTAAAGTTAAACTTAGTCTTCAAATTATATTTATGAAGATTAACAGTTGTATCTTAGCTTTTCTTTTTACGTAGCTTTTCTAAAATGTATTTGTAATATGTATGATATATATAACTTAGGCAGTGTTTTTGTCAGGAATGAAAGTGAGGCTGTGAGAGACTGAAGGACTGTTTAATAACAATGTTTTAAACTGTAAACAATTGTTTCATGCTGACAAATATCCTTCAAGTACCTTTATACACTACTTTTCTATTGTAAAGTCTTTAGTCTTTTTCATCTGTCTGATTTAATATGACTAAGGTTTATTGATGTTCATTATTAAGCCAGTTGTTTGGGGGTTTTTGCATCTTGTATAGTTACAAAAATACTTCCATAAAGACTCATATCCTGCACAATTGCTATGTACAGTAAATAAAACGTGCACAACAACCTCGGGTGTAGGAGAGAATAGGTCACTTGATAGATTTGGATTATCGTTGTATTAATCATCAATTGCAATTGTGTGATGAATCCTTCAGATGAATTTCTGTCATATATTTTACTATAATATGTTCTTAGCAAAAACGTTATCTTATCAAAATAAAGTCTGTAGAACAGCATCAATGCCAAGCCTTTTAACCCGTGGTCTTTATTGCTCACGTCCTGATCTTTATACAGTTATGACTGTTAATATCAGAACTAGAGATTGTTTTGAGGACATAATGTACATTACTGTTGAATATCATTGTTCTTCCTCATGTTGTTCTAAACCTGAATGACTTTCTTCACTGAAGGATATGTTATATAAGTCTCTCAGTTGAAAGCAAAGGAGATCACAGTGTCCGACTCATTCTTTGTTTTGTGTGTAACTATCCCTTGAGCTAAGCATTACAGCTCGGCTGTAGCTGTTGCTTTTTATTCTCAGTTACTGCTACGAATATTTAAGATTTCAACTCCGTTTACTGGGTCCCACAAATTCCACACTCAAATCACATTTACCAAATAATGTAACAATCAAGGTTATGATTAATAATAATGGCTAGATGATTGAAGCGCTGCTTAGAGGAGGACTGTGTGTCGATCTGATGCAGTGCTCACTAGCCTCTCCCTATAGAGGATCCCTATTCCACTCCACAGATAAAGCGTTGTGAATTTGTTTCGCATTCCTCCCCCGAAGTGATAAAATAAAACAAATTTTGTATCAAATTTATAGACAAGTAGTTTGTTCAGGCATGGTTTTGTGGGGAACTACAATGCGCACATATATTCAAACGCACATAACTATTGAATCAATTCTTAACGCGCATGTGAAC
>NC_142781.1:36496741-36554241 GCF_988280905.1 Pimephales promelas
TCGATCCGATACCAAGTAAATACAGGGCCAGTATCGCAGATACTGATACTTTTTCATTTTAAAAGCGCATTTGAACTTGCATTTTATAGTACTAGTACTTTGTTCAAAAGTTTGGGGTCTTTAAGATTTTTATTTCCCTTAGTAAAAACTGTAATTTTACAATTTAACAATTTAACATAGGCTATCTGTTTTCTATGCCATACTAAACTGTAATTTATTCATGTGATCAAAGCAGAACTTTTGGCATAATTACACCAGTCATGATGATAATTCTTTTTAATATGCTGATTTGCTACTCGGGAAACTTTTCTTATTATTATCAATGTTGAAAACAGTTTCATATTTTGTTGGAAACCATGATACATTTTATGCAGAATTATTTGATGAACAAAGTTGAAAGAAAAGCATTTATATGAAGTAGATTTTTTTTTAACAGTGTAAAACCCTTGACTTTCACTTTTGATCAATTTAATGCATAAAAATATTAATTTCATGAAAAAGATCTTACTGACGTCAACATTTTCAACTGTTATGTACAGTTTTGGTTTGTTTATTGCGAAATAACTCACGATAGTTTCTCTGTCATCCTACAATTACATTCGCATTCGCTTATTTTTCCACTAGAAGCTTATTTTTCGCACTAAATTGTATGCTAAATTAATACAAAATTACTGGTTAAAAAAATGCACATTTGGATCGATATTTTTATGTGAGGATCGATCCTTTTCGATACCACGTCAGTATTGCTACCTAAGGATCGATCCGCCCATCACTAGTGTGTGTGTGTGTGTGTGTGTGTGTGTGTGTGTGTGAGATGCAGATCAGGCCCTCGAGGGTTTTTTGTGCACTCATCTACTTTTAATGTCTTGTTAACCCGTATTTGTGTCTCACCCTTCACTGTTTTACAGTTGTCTGATATCCCAAAGTCCGAAAACTTTTCTTGGTCAATCCCAAGACGAGCCATGTCTGATGATTGTATAAAATTGAAACCTGGATTTGATCAAACAACAAAGTGACCCCACCAACGTCAGCAAACCTTGGAGGGGTTTGAGCAGGTATGCTTGTTGCTATTTTTGAAAATACTCTTCTGTATAATGATTCTCTTGAATTTATACTTTTATACAACCCCATTTCTATAATTGTTGGGATATTTTGTAAAATGCAATAAAATCAAGATTCTGTGATTTAGTAATTTTTAATTGTCCTTGGCAACTGACAAAAGTACAAAGAAATATTTCCAATGTTTTCTCGGACACATAATTTTATTTTGAAAATATACTTTATTTTATTTTGATGGCTGTTAACACAGGTTTTGAGAGTCTATTCAATTTTATTTTGCCTTGGTAACTTTTTTGGAGTGTTTCAGCCATCAAAATAAAAATTTGTTTATTTAATTTACATTTACAATTATGTTGGCCAATGAAAAAAAAAAAAAGGTGACCTTTTCTTTGTAATTTTTTTTTTTTTTTTTGCCAGTAAAAAAGGTTAAAGAGAATGAACAATTAAGCGACAGACGTTACTAAATGTCCCAACGTTTCTGGAAATTAGGTAATTCTGACGGAGGTGTATTTCACAATTTGGCTGTTAAAGTTTTAGGGGTACCGGTTCTATGTTGATGCATTAATTGCATGTCTATATTAACAATCTCTTTTAGTAATAATAAAAAAAAACAATCAGTTTGTTTTTGTTAATGCCGGTATAGCCCTTATGCACCAGAGAAACGTGGGTGCCGTCATCTTTAGAATATTGTCTTTGAACTTCCGTTTTTGCGGTTACTCTGTATATTATGGCATCGCTGTCGGACTAATTAGCTGGTGAAGTGGATTTACTTATTGTAGATTTAACAAAAGTTATCATGAGCATTGTAAAGTTTATCATAAGCATTGTAAAGCAGATGTCTTAACAAATGTCGACCGGGAATTTTTTTTTTTCTTTTTTTTTTTTTTTTACGAGCAGTTCATTCATACTTATGCAAGATCGCAGTGAAAATAGGCTACAGACCGGAAGTCAAAAGACAACGAGCGTAGCGCTGAAAAGGGGCGGGGCTAGGTGAATTTGGAATGTAATTTTTTAGTTTTCCATTCTTTGCATTTATTCAATCCTGTAATACTTCCATAGGCCTACCTCTGTTCCCTTTCCCTCTTAAACTACTTGTATTTATGCCTTTGTTCTGTTCTAGTCAGTTGTAGTGTATAGTGCTTCTCAAAATGGTTTGAAAGTGGCTTTATGCCACTATTTTAGCCTTTGTGCTCTTTTCATCATTTTTATTGATGTCCTTGTGTCCTTCAATGCACCATTTGAGTTTATGAATGACAAAAGTTATGGGCTTTATGTTCCTTATTGTTATTATTATTTTAATTTCTGTTTGTTCTGTAACGTTTTTTGATGTGGTCTTTTTATACCTCTTTATTTTATTTGGGCACTTTGTAAAGGTCCTTTTTTGTGCCCCGTTGTAGTGATGGTTTTTACAGTTTACATTTATTAATTGTGGTGTTTGATTTAAATTTTAAATGCCCTTTATGTCTTAATGCTCCTTTATTTTTGTCTCGGCACTCATGTACTTATTGTGCTTTGTCTTTTTGTGTTTTTGCATTTTCCCATCTTTTGCCTTTGCATTTGTATTTATGACTGCTGTTGTCTTTTGCATTTTTTTAAAGCCTATTTTTATTTTTTTTATGATTTAATGTCTTCCACACACCTTTCATATATGCTCCTGGCCTTATTAGCAATTATGCTGTTTTGTGGCTCAGTCCCATTGACCATTTTATGTCCGTTCTTATTTTTCTAAAATGGTTGTATTTTGTATTGAAATGTGCTGCATAAAATGTTTTGTCTTTATTGTTTGTTTATCTTGTATATTTATGTTCTTGTTTTTATTCTGACTGTCTTCTTTATGTTGGCATTAGTGACCGTCTTACTATGCTTTTTTTTCTGCTTCGTGATTCTTCTCTATGCTCTTGTGGCCTTTTGTATTTGTGCCTGATGTTGCGATTTTCATTCAACCTGTTGGAACTTTTTTTCCCTCCCCTCTGAGTGGATGGCTGTCGGGTTTGGGTACTTTGTTCATTTTCATGAACTTCTGGAAATGTGGAGATCTTTCTTTTCAAGTGTTCAACTGTTGGACTTGGGTGGGAGGGACTTGGGTGGGACACATGTGGATCTTTGGTGGGATAGGGTTGATTCAACCTTGCACCCCAACAGTCTAGATCAACTTCAAGTGCATATCAAAGTCTCTTAAACCACTATGTTACTTTTTTTTTTGTATACCTCTTTTGCCTCGTGTTCCATTTAAGATCAAGTTATTCTTTGTCCTTTTCTTAACTCTCTCTATTTCTATTGTATGCCAATAGAAATTTAGTCTGTCTTTGCATTTATGGTACATTTAGGTTTTTATTTTTTCCTTATATATATATTTGTGTTTAATCCCTCTTAAATTAATTTCAGGCCAGTCATTTTCTATTTGGTGTGACACTCGTTTTAATTCAATCCGGCTTCCTCTCTTATTCCTTAGTCTAGTTCTTTTGTTGTTTTCCGTTTCGCTACTTCCACTCTCTGTACAGGATGATGAAGAATCTGACATGACTGAGTCGTATGCAAACTCTGACACCTCAGATTCAGCCTCGGACTCTCTCACCCTGTTGTTCGTTTCTTTCCGATGCAGGCACATCCCAATGCGGAGCAGATTGCTGAGAGGGTCCTGGCTGGTCTTTCTCTTCCCTTTTTTTTTTTTTTTTTCCAAGAATGATTTCTAATTCTTCTTGATTTTTAAATTAGTCATTAATAAATTTAACTGACTTTCTTGGGACATATCTGAAATTCCCAATATTATTCCTTCTATTACTGACTTTAATGGGAACTGGGCAGTTTAAACCTCCAGTAAAATCATATGTGTTTGATTTTCCTTTCCAAATAATGTTTCTCTTATTACTGCTGCTGTTATTGTCCTGGCCTTCTTGCAGGAGCGTTCTGCACTACACAGCTCTTCCCTGCAATCCGTCATTACTGTATGTGCTACATAATTCCACTGAGGGAGCCCAGAGGTTTCTCTCACTGTTTTATTTTGGGGTCCAAGCTGAGCTCTCATACTTTCTGTCTCCTGTAATGCTTGAATACCTAGTTTACCAAAAATTAGAGTTCCGATACTAGTATCGAAAATGCCGCCGATACCAATAAAAATTCTAGAATCTGTATTGGCGAGTACTTCTATCTGTGTTCCGATAGTTAGTTACTTAAAGCTAGTTATACACGCTAGCTTGGCTAACCGCTGCAAAACGGAGAAACTCTTCTTCGCTGCTCTAAACAGTGGTTGCTAGTAGAAACACAGGAAGTCGTGCTGTTGCCACAAGCAACCACTGTTTAGACCAGTGAAGAAAACGTGTGTGTGCGCCCTGGCATAATGTCCGCAGTTTGGCTGTATTGTGTATTTCAGACTAGACCAACCAGCCAGTGCAACGGCGACATGTCTCAGGCAATACTGCAATTTCGACGGGTAGAACAAGTATTACAACCTTCAACATGAGTAACTTAAGCATTTGAAGACCAGTCAACCCGCAGAACACGACGGCAGACAGAGGTTGAGCCACGTCAGAATCAACAATCTCTGAAGGCTTCATTATGGCTATGTTTACACGGAAACGACTCTGAAGAGAAAACGCTAAAGTTGCGTTATCACTTTTTATTCTGCGTTTAGACGAGTGTTTTGGGTGTGACATCCGCGTGCAGATGGTGATGCAAAAGTCTGTGAAATTCAATGTAGTATGCACTCTAGGCAGCTAGTGCATACTACAACACCAAGTCCGTGCACCAGCGTACAACAGTCACTGTCAAGCAGACCTTTGCGCTTTTACCGTTTACACGGGAACGTGGCGGTGGAGCGTTTTAAAGATTTCCACTCTGAAGGGGGGTTTCACTTTTTTGCGTTTTTAAGCCCCAAAAACGCCGTCGCCGTGTAAACGAAAAAGGCACAAATGATAAAATATTTTTTTATGTTTTCACCCGTGAGCGTTCTCGTGTAAGCAGGAACTCAAACGAAGAGAAATGTTTTGCAAAAGACAGCCAACGAACAATAAATATAACCAACAACATGAAAGTTATTGAGTTTATTATTCTGGATGACCAGCCGCAGTCAACTGAAATGTCGTTTATTTAACAAAATGGTTTATTGATCTTCAGTTATAAAGAGATTAAATTCTTATATTATTTGTAATCTTTTTAGATTGCTAGATTTTGTTTGTTGCACTTTTTTTAGTTATTTTGTTAATCTAAAATATCTTTTTTAGTTTGCAGTATTAGATGTGTAGCTGCATTAAGTTCTTTTTCACTTAAGATAAATATTGTTATGAAATGTTATTCATAAAATAAAAATACTCTAGTTCACTATGTATTTGTTCATGTTTAATTTAGGGATAAGTTTGAAGCACACGATAAAAATTCTATCAATTCATACAGTGCTATAATGAATTGCAGCTGAATAGATACTATACACACCCAGGTATCGGATCGGTACTCCGTATCGGCCGATACCCTGAGTCCAGGGCCCGTATCCCTAAAGAATTTTTGTGCAAAAAGTGGCTCCTAACGGCCAAATTCTAAGAAAATTCTCGGTCATGACGTTTTCTTAGAATTTCCCCTAAAAGTGACACGAAAATCCCAGTTAATATAAAAGCTATTCCTCAAGATTCCTAGCGCTTAAAAGGGCTCCTAAGGCGAGATCTGCTAAGAGCAGGGAAGAGGACTTTCAGTGGCTTAGGAGTTCCCCTAAGCAGATGCACAGAATGGCCATTCTCCATTTCTGTGTTTGTAGGATATTTGTTATCAAACCTTCATAAATAGACCAGCCAGCAATCACAGACATTGATAAAAGCTGAGCCGTGTTACCCTCGTTAAGACCACACTGAGTTGTAACGTTGCAATTTCATTAAGGACAGCCCCTTGAGATAGGCCATCTTGTTTTCAATGGGGTCCATATGGGAGTGAAAGTACAAAATATGCAATCTAGGATCTTAATATGAGCAATAAGACAAATCATTATTTGAACAGGGTGTAATGAGCTTAAGTTTTCACACATTTTAGATTCTAATGTTAGGCTATAACCCCTACAGCTTACTATTCATTTTCCAGATATTTTCTTGAATGTGATATTATTTACAATTACAGTCTGCATAAGATTAGACTGTATAATTATGTTTATTGATTTGAGGGTACATCCTTTGCTCATCACCAAAAGTTCATTTTCATCAAACTTGTAGGATCAACCAATCACGGCTTTTGAAATGATGACTTGTACCTAGCAACGGGGTCAACCACACCTCCTCACTAAGATAGGATTCTCCATCCATTCCTTGCTCAGAGTTCATTGAAAATGTTCTGAAATCACTTCTAAGCTAAAACTGCAAGGCATTTTTAGGTTCAGTTCGGAGCTCTCTGAGAGGATTCTCAGAATCTTTAGGGATACGGGCCCAGGTATCGGGAAGAGAAAAAGGGTCTCGGAACCTCTCTACTAAAAATTGCTCCTGCTGTTCCAGATCCAGCCATCATTTGTTTATTTCCATTTAGTATAATGACACCCCCCTCTGTTCTTTCAGTTAAACTGTCTTTAAACAGTCTTATTCTGCCTATTTCTAGATCATATGATGCTGGGGTAGGTGTGTTTCCATGGGCAATTGTAATAACACTTTCCTGATCTTCTTCTTCATTTACTGGTATTGTCAAACGGATTCCTTCCTTTTGTTCAAAGTCATTAATACCCAGCTGATTTTTTTTTCCGGGTATTTCTCCTTTTTCTCTTCTTAGTGGTTTGCCCATCATAGTAATTGTAATTGTATATTCCAGTTTCGATTTTTTTTTATTTTTTTTTTTTATTTTATTTATTTTTTTTTTTCCCCCAGCTCTTGCATTCATTGCAATACTGCTAGACCTACTTCACTCTTTAAACTGTCCAGCTTTCAGTCCCTCTTTGGAGGGAAGCCAAAAGGAGTTTCTCCTGGTTCCATCTCTTGGACTGATGTCTCTGCCTGTAAGGCTATCTTTTGCCATCCTTATACACGAGAATCACCCCATGTATACGCTTGTATAAAAATCTTGCTGGATTTTTCCTGGGCTTTTGCTGCCATAGCTTAGCCTCTTTAGTATAGACTTATTAGTCTTTCCTTCACTCTTTAACTTATTTCTTGCGTGCACATCTAACCCTTTCTGGGTCTTCTTTAAATAATCTTTTCTTTATTATTATTTTTTTCAACTTAAGTTTCTCTAGTCGTCTTCTATTTGGTGATTTCTCTTTTTTAAAAAATAAATAAATTCTAATCCTTAAGCATATCGATACACACACTATTTAGCAGGCACTTAACTGTTCAATTACTGGCCAGAATTGAACAGTTAAAGCCCCACGTTGGGTGCCATGTTTTACGGTGTGTGTTTAATCTTAACACCTTTTAACCTTATTTATTATCCTCAGGTTAGGTCGAGTAAGTCTAATCTGCCGTAAATCATAAGCATTTGAATGGTACTTGCAATTGTTCAGATGACTTCTCTGTGGTCAGTTCTTGCTTAAGGTTTATTAAAACTGTTAGACGATTACTTGTAATTAGCATTAGTTATTTGTTAATGTAAATATTCCAGAAATAAAAGTTAGGCTCAAACTTAAATTCTTTATGCTCAAACTCTGGAATCTACTCCTGTGTAAGGGAAATCATTATGGACATCAGCTATGCTAATTATTTCCCATCTGTTTTCTGCTGTTATCTCGGGACGCTTGTCCCGAGAAAAATGGCGTTCGTCAACTCCAGTTTGTCGGAGCTGTTGTACTGCACGCGGGAGCGAACGACATCAGGCTGCGGCAGACGGTTTTGAAGGACTACAGGAGCCTGATCGAGACGGTACGCAGCACATCGCCTGAAGCAACGATCATCGTGTCTGGACCGCTTCCCACGTGCCAAAAAGGACAGGAAAGGTTCAGTAGACCAACTGCACTAAATGAATGGTTAATATTATTGTGTAATGGACAAACTGCTCTTTGTAAATACTTGGAATCTGTTCTGGGAGAGACCTAGGCTGTATCATGCTGATGGCCTTCACCCCAGCAGAATCGGAGCGGCTGTTCTGTCGGACAACATCTCCAAGATGTTACACACCTAATGACTAGTAAGTCAAAGTCCAAATCACAGTTTTTGTTGTCCAAAC
Organism: Pimephales promelas; assembly: GCF_988280905.1. NCBI lineage: Eukaryota > Metazoa > Chordata > Actinopteri > Cypriniformes > Leuciscidae > Pimephales > Pimephales promelas. The sequence goes on from NC_142781.1 coordinate 36,504,920, forward strand.
TTAATTGATATGCTTAGTGTGGAAAATTATATTGAAACTGTATCTGTTCCTCGTTTAGTGACGCCTCTGGAGAGACGACTCGATGCATGTGGGCTGCTGCATCGGCGGTCAGAGCTTGAAACATCACGTGCCTCCAAGACGTTACACACCTAGAGACTAGTAAATCGAAGTCCAAAATCACAGTTTTTGTTGTCAAATTAATTGATCTGCTTGGTGTGGAACATTGTATTGAAACTTTATCTATTCCTCATTTAGTGACGCCAGCCGAGAGACAACTCGACGCCTGTGGAGAGACGACTCTGCCTGTGAGCTGCTGGATCGGCGGTCAGCACTTGAAACATCACACACCGATGTTCACAAGTCAGTGGTTAGTTACTCTTTGACTCTGACTTCGTCTACTCCATGTGTTTCTTTGCCCAGGAGGACGCGATCATCTCTGGCTTCATTCAGTCCGGCACCGACACAACACCCTGGATCACACAGCGGAAGACGCGAGCCAGGACCAGAGCTAGAACCTCTCCCCCGCCCGGAACTGCTTCTCCTCTCTTCGCGAGTCGGAACGTGACGCCACCATGATCATGGGCACGTCCATGGTCCGTCATGTCTGTGCTACCTCAGGTAAGGATAAGGTGCGCACTCACTGCTTTCCTGGTGCTCATGTTCTTGATGTTGCTGCACAGGTTCCTGAGATCCTGAACGGTGATGAGCGTGTCAGAGCTGTTGTGCTGAACGTGGGAGCGAACGACATCAGGCTAAGGTTCTGAAGGACTACAGGAGCCTGATTGAGATGGTACGCTACACATTGCCTGAAGCTACGATCGTGTCTGGACCGCTTCCCACTTACAGACATGACTAGTAAGTCAAAGTCCAAATCTGTTTTTATTGTCCAAACTTAATTGATTTGCTTAGTGTGGGACATTATAATGAAACTGTGTCTGTTCCTCGTTTAGTGACGCCTGTGGAGAGACGACTCGACGCCTGTGGGCTGTGAGCTGCTGGATCGGTGGTCAGCGCTTGAAATATCACACGCCGATGCTCACAAGTCAGTGGTTAGTTACTCTGACTCTGACTTCGTCTACTCCATGTGTTTCTCTGCCCAGGAGGACGTGATCATCTCTGGCTTCATTCACTCTGGCACGACACAACACCATGGATCACACAGCGGAAGACACGAGCCAAGACCAGAGCTAGAACCTCTCCGCCGCCCCTCCCGGTCTTTGAGATCTCGACCCGGAACCGCTTCTCCCCTCTTCGCGAGTCGGAACGCGACGACGCCGTGATCCTCAGCACATCCATGATCCGTCTTGTCTGTGCTACCTCAGGTAAGGATAAGGTGCACATTCATTGCTTTCCTGGTGCTAATGTTCTTGATGTTGCTGCACAGGTTCCCGAGATCCTGAACGGTGATGAGCACGTCAGAGCTGTTGTGCTGAACGTGGGAGCGAACGACATCAGGCTGAGGTTCTGAAGGACTACAGGAGCCTGATCGAGATGGAACTCAACACATCGCCTGACGCAACGATCATCGTGTCTGAACCGCTTCCCTCCTACAGACAAGGACAGGAAAGGTTCAGTAGATTATTTGCACTAATTGAATTATTAATGTCATTGTGTAATGAACAGAAACTGCTCTTTGTAAATAGTTGGAATCTGTTCTGGTAGAGACCTAGGCTCTATTATGCTTCACCTCAGCACAATCGGAGCGTCTTTTCTGTCGGACAACATCTCCAAGACGTTACACACCTAATGACTAGTAAGTTGAAGTCACTACTTTGAAAGGAATGTTTCTCCTGGTTCCATCTCTTGGACTGATGTCTCTGCTTGTAAGGCTATCTTTTGCCATCCTAATATATAAGAATCACCCCATGTATATGGTTGTATAAAAGTCATGCTGGATTTTTCCTGGGCTTTTGCTGCCATAGCTTAGCCTCTTTGGAATAGACTTATTAGACTTTCAATCACCCTTCAACTTATTTCTTATGTGCACATCTAACCCGTTTTGGGTGTTAAATAATCTTTTCTAGATTAGTATCTTTTTTTTGACTAAGTTTGTCTAGTCGTCTTCTATTTGGTGATGTATCTTTTTCTTTTTTTTTTTCCAAAAAAAGAAAAATTTGTAATCCTTATGCATATCCACGCACATGCTATTTAGAAGGCACTTAACTGTTCAATTACTGGCCAGAATTGAACAGTTAAAGCCCCACGTTGGGCGCCATGTTTTACGGTGTGTGTGTGTGCTTTAATTTTAACACCTTTAACATTATTATTTTTTATCCTCAGGTTAGGTCGAGTAAGTCAAATCTGCCCTAAATCATAAGCATTCGAATGGTACTTACAATTTGTTCAGATGACTTCTCTGTGGTCAGTTCTTGCTTAAGGATTATTAACGACACTGCTAGACGATTACTTATAATTAACATTAGTTATTTATTAATGTAAATATTCCAGAAATAAAAGTTAGGCTCAAACTTAAATTCTTTACGCTCAAACTCTGGAATATCCTTCCCGATATGGTTTGATGCTCTGACTCGCTGTCAAAGTTTAAAACTAGACTAAAGACGCATCTCTTTAGCCAAGCATTCACATACTGCTTACCTTTTATTCCTCTATTGAATCAGATCGAATGCTTTTAATACTTTAAAACTTGAAGAGTCTGTAGGTTACTTGCATAGGTTGCGTAGTATTTACAGTCATTACTTTCCTGTGTGTATTGCGTGAATGATGGGTGGTTGGGCAGATATTGTGTTATTGCTGTAGGTGGTATGCCATACGGAACCGTTGCCAATGAAACACATTACCGCGACAGTGGGGCTCGACAGCCTTAGTCAAACGGGTTGGCGCGTATGGTTGGGTTGTGGAGAGTTTGTGAGTGTGTTTTTTTTTAACATCTACTCCTGTGTAATGGAAATCATTATGAACATCAGCTATGCTAATAATTTCCCATCTGTTTTCTGCTGTTATCTCGGGATGCTTGTCCCGAGAAAAATGGTGTTCGTCAGCTCCAGTTTGTATCCAGCCTCTCATGGAGACTTCAGATGCCCCAACACCTGCAATGAGAAGACTAAATGCCTGTGAAGAGACGACTCAACACCTGTGAAAGATGACTCGATGCCTGTGGAGAGACGACTCAATGCTGGCGATATGTTATGCCCTTAATATTACATGATTAACTAAATGTACTTTTCTGTAATGCACTTTCTGTAAAGCTGCTTTGAAACCAGTATTGTGAAAGGACTATACAAACAAACTTGAATTCACTTGCAGGGCCAACAGACACCGAGCTTACAGCGGGGGAGCTTCACTGCAAAGCAGACAGGTACGTAATCCTCTTCTTTAAGTGACAGACAGAGAACTTACGGCTGGAGGTTTCACTGCAAAGCAGTCGGTTAAGCATTCACCATGTGTCTCTCTTCACAGTGGGCTGCCAGATAAATACACTCAATGGTCTGTGAAGTACAACAATGTTAGCCTCTTCTTATGCAGTCAGAATGTGATGGAAAACTCCGGTAAGAAGTGGACATCCAGGGGTTTAGGTTTACACTTAACACAGCAAACAGTGCATCACATCTCTTCATCTCAACAATTCAGCACTCAGTGGGAAATACTCGTATATATGGCCGTCGCCCTTCTTCTGAACTGGCATTCACATCAAGAGGTCCCACAGACACGAGAGGAGGATGGAAATTGATTTGCACTACTCATGATCTCTCACAAATGATCTTCTGCCCCATGGTTACCTCCTTCTCATTGAATCAGCCTGCTCTTTCTCCCAACTCACAGCACTGTGCCCGTTCGCCGGCCCCACTTCCTCTTCACCACGGCTCACACTTTCTCTGAGAGCACCGCTCCCAAAACAATGCCCCGTTTGTTCTACTTCCTCCTTTTATACTCCTCTAATTGCAACGTGTCCCAATCGCGAAGCTTTACTCCCCATGCACAGCTGCCAGCGACGTTTGGCTGATCACCCCATTTTCGGGTATTTTTTGCGCTAACCTGGAACTAGCCCGGTGTTCCTTTTTTTGGGTCCGGCGGGAGGCAATCACGGCGAACATTAATTCCGCTTTGTTAGGGGCAAAGTTGGATTTTGTCACCCTGTGACATGTACTTTTTCAAAATTTATAATTTTATATTTGTGCATTTTCCTATCGTTTGCATTTATTTTATTTCTTTCTCTTGTCTTTGCATTTTTTTCTAAGCCAATTGTTTTTCTAAGCCCGTTGTTTTGTTTGATTTAATGTCTTCCATCCATCTTTCATTTATGATATTTTAATTGTTAGTAATTATGCTGTTCTATGTTCCTGTCCAATTGACTATTTTATGCTGATGGGGTTTGACTTGAGTGGATCTTGACTTGTTTGACTTGAGTGGAGTTTGACTTGAGTGGATCTTGACTTGTGGGTCTTGACTTGTGTTTGACTTGTGTGGATCTTGACTTGTGTTTGACTTGTGTGGGTTTTGACTTGTGTGGGCCTTGACTTGTGTTTGACTTGTGTGGATCCTGACTTGTGTTTGACTTGTGTAGGTCTTGACTTGTGTTTGACTTGTGTGGGCCTTGACTTGTGTTTGACTTGTGTGGGCCTTGACTTGTGTGGATCTTGACTTGTGTTGATCTTTACTTGTGTTTGACTTGTGGGTCTTGACTTGTGTGGATCCTGACTTGTGTTGACTTGTGTGGATCTTGACTTGTGGGTCTTGACTTGTGTGTGTCTTGACTTGTGTTTGACTTGTGTGGATCCTGACTTGTTTGACTTGTGTTGATCTTTACTTGTGTTTGACTTGTGTGGATCCTGACTTGTGTTTGACTTGTGTGGGCCTTGACTTGTGTTTGACTTGTGTGGGTCTTGACTTGTGTTTGACTTGTGTTGATGTTGACTTGTGGATCTTGACTTGTGGGTCTTGACTTGTGTGTGTTTGACTTGTGTGGATCCTGACTTGTGGGTCTTGACTTGTGTGTGTTTGACTTGTGTAGATCCTGACTTGTGGGTCTTGACTTGTTTGACTTGTGTGGATCCTGACTTGTGTGGATCTTGACTTGTGAGTCTTGACTTGTGTGGGCCTTGACTTGTGTGTGTTTGACTTGTGTAGATCCTGACTTGTGGGTCTTGACTTGTTTGACTTGTGTGGATCTTGACTTGTGGATCTTGACTTGTGGATCTTGACTTGTGGATCTTGACTTGTGAGTCTTGACTTGTGTGGGCCTTGACTTGTGTTTGACTTGTGTGGGTCTTGACTTGTGTTTGACTTGTGTTGATGTTGACTTGTGGATCTTGACTTGTGGGTCTTGACTTGTGTGTGTTTGACTTGTGTGGATCCTGACTTGTGGGTCTTGACTTGTGTGTGTTTGACTTGTGTAGATCTTGACTTGTGGGTCTTGACTTGTGTTTGACTTGTGTGGGCTTTGACTTGTGTTTGACTTGTGTGGATCTTGACTTGTGTGGGCCTTGACTTGTGTTTGACTTGTGTGGATCTTGACGTGTGTTTGCCTTGTGTGGGTCTTGACTTGTGGGCCTTGACTTGTGTTTGACTTGTGTGGGTCTTGACTTGTGTTTGACTTGTGTGGATCCTGACTTGTTTGACTTGTGTGGGTCTTGACTTGTGTGGATCTTGACTTGTGTGGATCCTGACTTGTGTTGACTTGTGTGGGTCTTGACTTGTGTGTGTTTGACTTGTGTTTGACTTGTGTGGATCCTGACTTGTGTTTGACTTGTGTTGATCTTGAGTTGTGTGGGTCTTGACTTGTGTTTGACTTGTGTGGATCCTGACTTGTGTTTGACTTGTGTTGATCTTGAGTTGTGTGGGTCTTGACTTGTGTTTGACTTATGTTGATGTTGACTTGTGTGGATCTTGACTTGTGTGTGTTTGACTTGTGTGGATCCTGACTTGTGTTTGACTTGTGTGGATCCTGACTTGTGTTTGACTTGTGTGGATCCTGACTTGTGTTTGTCTTGTGTGGGTCTTGACTTGTGTTTGTCTTGTGTGGGTCTTGACTTGTGTTTGACTTGAGTGGATCTTCACTTGTGTTGACTTGTGTGGATCTTGACTTGTGTTTGACTTGTGTGGATCTTGACTTGTTTGACTTGTGTGGGTCTTGACTTGTGTGGGTCTTGACTTGTGTGGGTCTTGACTTGTGTTTGACTTGTGTGGATCCTGACTTGTGTTTGACTTGTGTGGATCCTGACTTGTGTTTGTCTTGACTTGTGTTTGACTTGTGTGGGTCTTGAGTTGTGTTTGACTTGAGTGGATCTTCACTTGTGTTGACTTGTGTGGATCTTGACTTGTGTTTGACTTGTGTGGATCTTGACTTGTTTGACTTGTGTGGGTCTTGACTTGTGTGGGTCTTGACTTGTGTTTGACTTGTGTGGATCCTGACTTGTGTTTGACTTGTGTTGATCTTGAGTTGTGTGGGTCTTGACTTGTGTTTCACTTGTGTGGGTCTTGACTTTTGTTTGACTTGTGTGGATCCTGACTTGTGTTTGACTTGTGTGGATCCTGACTTGTGTTTGACTTGTGTTGATCTTGAGTTGTGTGGGTCTTGACTTGTGTTTCACTTGTGTGGGTCTTGACTTTTGTGGATAATGCCTTCTATTGTCTCTGTAGCACAGGAGCATTTTAAAAAAAAAAAGAGAATTTATTAATGTCATGAAATTGATTTGACATTTGCTTTTGTATTTATGGCTTGGACACTTGTACCATTTTTAAGCCCCTTTCCCCCTTCTTAATACTCATTTTGTGTTATGACCATTTTTTGTCTGGTCTATTTGCACTGATGATATTGTGCTTTTGGTTTGCTATTCTTTGCATTTATTTAATCTTTTAATACTTCCATACCTCTGTTACCTTTCCCTTTAAACTACTTGTAAATATGCCTTTGTCCTATTTGTTTTAGTCAATTTTAGTTGTATAGTGCTTCTCAAAATAGTTTAAAAAGTGTCTTTATGCCACTTAATTTTAGCCTTTGTGTTCCTTTTCATCATTTATATTGATTTGTCCTAGTATCCTCTTCGAATCCCTCATTTAAGTTTGATTGTCAAATGATGGCCTTTGTTCATTATTTCTTATGTGTTTTTTGATATTGTCTTTACAAAAGTGTAAAAATACAAAATTTTAAAAAGTCCCTATTTTTTGCCCCTTGCTTCATGCTCCTTTTTCCCTTTTGTAGAAATGTTAATGTTTTGTATTTATGCTGTTGATTGAATGTATGACATTGACAAATGTAAGGGAATACAACAGGCAATCATTTTATTCTATACATAAATGTTTGAAACAACAAAAAAAGATATGCATTAACTGTACTGTCATTTTAATGCATTGTATTTTTAGGTGTTGCATTTTTATGGTCTGAAGTTAAATATCTCCAACTTCTTAAATGTTACTGTTCAGAGAGAGACGTGTGCTTACTGCGAAGGAACATGGCATTCTTGTATGTACAGTCACTGCAAATCTTCACTACATTAATGCCTTTTATTATTTATACTTTTATAAAGCTGTACAAGTAATTTGCTTTGTACAACAACATATGCCTGAAACTGCTGCTGTTGTATTTATGCCTTCACCTCATGTATTTAAGTTTTTTTTATTGTCACAATGGCACTTTTTGTATTTGTGCATTTGAGCTTTTATATTAATTTCATTCCTTTTTCTTGTCTGTCCCTTTTTTCCTAAGCCTATTTTTTTGTTTGATTTAATGTCTTCCATCTTTTATTAATGCTCCTTGTGTTAGTCAATGGGACAGGGACATTGAATGCTTTTAGAAAAATGGGAATGGGCATAAAAAGGCTTTACCCTGTTCCATTTTGTATTGAAAGGAACTGCGTCAAATGGTTTGTCTGTACTTTTTGCATAATTATGCACTTGTTTTTATTCTCTTACTGTCTTTTGTATGTTCGCATTATTGGCTGTCTTATCATGCCAATTTTCTGCTTTGGTTCATCTCTGTTGTTGTGGTCACTTGTATTTTATGCTGCGATTTCATTCAGCCTGTTTGAATTTTGTTCTTCCCCTGATGGTATGGCTATCAGGTTCATGGGGTACTTGGTTCTCCACATTAACAGAAGTTAATGAAAATGAATTTTTCAACCGTTGGAATTGGGTGGGTGGGGTTTGTAAAGACAAGGGACTCGTCAAAGGACTTGTGGATCTTGACTTGTGTTAGACTTACTTGTCCAGGGTTGATGTCAACCCTTCACCTCATCAATCAACTGCAGGTGCAAATCAAAGTTACTTGAGCTACAATATATAGGGGTGTATCCCACTCACAAAGACAATTTATTTTTTCAGTTTTTTTATTTATATTGTACTAAATGTAATTTTTGTATTTATGATTTCGCCTCTTGTTCCATTTAATATCAATTTTGTCCTTTTATTATCCCTTTCTATTTTATGACCCTTCTGTCTGTCTTTGTCTTAAATATTAAAAAAAAAACAATAAAAATAAAAACCTAAATATACCATAAATGCATTTTTTTAATTATATATCTTTCACTGGTTTCTAACATTTTCTGTCTGCTTTTTATGCTATTGTTTGCCTTTCTTATATTGTAAAGCTTTGTATTGAAGTTGTAAACTTACTTTTTTGTATTTTGTTGCACTTGACTTTGTTTGTTTCATTTTAATTTTTTTTTTACTTAGGTTAACAAAAGGCTTTAAACAGAACATGGAAACAAATATGGACCATAACCCGTGTTTCTACTCTTATGACTTTACTTGTGCCCATATTGTGTAATTTGAAACACCCCATTTGTGAATCCTAACCTTTTTTTGCATTTTTAAAATTACTTTAAGTTTTTGTGAGGTTTATAATCTGTTTTGGTTTATTTTGTGTTCCCATAAAACAGCTGGAGGGACCGGCCAACACAGGATAGACAATCCAGTCTGATGTCCTTCACATTCAGCCTCTCATTGATGCTGCTCCTCCCCCCCTCCTTTACGCGTGTCATCTAGTTAATGTGGCCTGTGTTTGTTGGCTACTTTCAGCCCTTTGGTTCATCCTTCATTTTACCCTTTACACCTTGAGTCCACCTTTGTGCCAAGCCCCAGACTTATGGCGGAGCTGGTAATCTGAGGCCAAAGACAGAGCATCAACCTAACTTTCACTCTGTCGACCTATCAGGTCCTCCATGGGCAGTTATTGGCCTGCAGTGCAGTGGTCTTGTCTCTGCCCAGGTCCCCATCTCTAGTGGCTCCATCTGAGTTGGTTGTCCACTGAGTTGTAACTGGCACATTCACCAAAGGTCCCCCTATCCTTTTATTGACTGTGTTTCGGCTCTACATCCCATCCTAAAGCAGCTTTGTCCACTTGACTTATTTTTGCTACTTTGTATTGTTTAACCTTGTATTTCAGCACATTTTAGATTTTTTATTGTAGGATTTTGTATGCCCTCTATATTTCAATTAGTCTGTCTTTCCCCCCCCCTTTTGTACAGTTTTTTTATTTACTAACTCCTATTTAAACTTTTTGTTCTGTGCCCTTTATGGTCTTGTCTAACCTATTCTAAGACAGAACAAAATAAAGTTGTCAAGCATAAAAGCTGCATGTCTCAGATTATTCTTCCTATTGCCCTTTAGTGTTTGTATTTCTGCTGTTTGCCTTTTATGCCTCTGCCAGTTAAGTCCCTTTTTTGTGCGCTGTTGTAGTGATGATATTTTACATATTTGTTCCTTGTGGCGTTTGATTAAATTTGTAATACCCTTTATGTCTTAATGCACCTTAAATTTTGTCTCTGCACTTATCTCCTTATCATGGTCTCAATGGCACTTTTTGTATTTGTGCATTTTTCCCATCTTTTGTATTTTGATCTCTTGCCTTTGCATTTGAACCATAACTGCTCTTGTCTTTGCATTTTCCCTAAGCCTTTAGTTTTATTGGCTTTTTATGATTGAATGTTTTCCATATATCTTTAATTTATGCTCCTTGCCTTGTAAGCCATTGTGCTGTTTCATGGCCCAGTCCCATTGACCATTTTTATGCCCATTCCTATTTTTCTGGAACAGTTGTATTTTGTATTTAAATGTACTTTATAAAAAGTTTGCCTTTACTGTTTGTGTGTTTTGTAAATGCATGTGCCTGTTTTATATTCTGACTGCCTTCTGTATGTTAGCATTAGTGGCTGTCTTACTACACCATTTTTCTGCTTTGATTCATCTCTATGTTCTTGTGCTGATTTTTATTTGTGGCTGATGCTGCTATTTCATTCAGCCTGTTTGAATTTTGTTCTCCCTGATGGGATGGTTGAGTTTTCTGGGTACTTGATTCATTTTCATGAACTTCTGGAAAACTGGAGATCTTTCTTTTCAAGTGTTCAGCTGCTGGACTTGGGTGGGTGGGACTTGTGTTGTACTTCAGTGGGTGGGTCTTGTCCAAGGTTGATTTTTTTTTTTTTCGCCCTGCACCTCATGAGTCTATCAACTGCAGGTGCAAATCAAAGTCACTTAAGCTACAATATATAGGGATGCCTCCCGTGCAGACACTTTTTTTTCTTAAGTGTTTTAGTTACATTGTACTAATCTTGTATTTATCTTAATTAAAAAAGGGACAGACAAACTATGGTTTCTCCTCTTGTTCCATTTGAAGTTCTATTTTATGACCCTTTTGTCTGTCTTTGCATTTATTTTATATTTAGATCTTTATTTTAAAGCATTGTTTTTATTGTTAATAAATACCTTTTAACTTGTTTCTTACATTATCTGTTACCTTTTATGCCATTGTTTGCCCCTTCTTATATTGTAAAGCTTTGTATGAAAGTTGTAAACTTGTCTTGTATTTTGTTACACTTTGTTTTGTTTTTCATTTTAGTTTTTAAACATTTTCAAAATGACTGTAAAGTACTTGTCGGGTTATAATCTTTTTTTTATAACCCATTATCCTGTGTTGGCCGGTCCCTCCAGCTGTTTAAACAGTCCAGTCTGATGTCCTTCTCACTCAGCATGAAGCCTCTCATTGATGCTCCTCCTGCCTCCTCTACCCATGTCATCTATTTAATGGGGCCTGTGTCCGCTGGCTTCTTGCAGCCTTTTGCCTCATCCTTCATTGCACCTTGGGTCAACCTTTGTATTCCAGATTACCAGCTCTGCCTATGTGTTGATCCTCTGTCTTTGTGCCAAGCCCCAGACTTAACTTTCACTCTGTCGACCTACCCGTTCCACCATGGGCAGTTATCCCTCAAGCTGTATCGGGGGTCTTGCCTTATTCCTTCAACCTCTGTGGTTCTGCCTCTGCCCTGCAGTGCAGTGGTTTGTCTTGGGTCTTCAGCTCTGCCTAAATCCTCATCTCTAATGGCTCCATCTCATTTTGTTGTCCCCTGGGTTTTGCTTGGTCCATTTACCAAAGGTCCACCTATCCTTTTATTGACTGTGCTACGGCCCTACGTCCTGGTGACCTTGTTGGGGCTTCCTGCCATGTTCTGCCTCCCTATTCCCTCCATTATCTCCTCTGTGGTGGTTCCCTCTGTCAGCACCTCCCTTGGTCACAGCTCTCTCAAGCTCCATATCAAAATGTCAATCATCCTCTGTCTCTTATTTAATACTGTTTCAATTTCTTTTGATTTCTTCTAGTACTGTTGTATATTTCTATTTCCTTTGTAAGTTTAGTTGTAACTAAATGCTCCTTTTTTATTTTTATGCTGTTGATTGACTTAATGTGTTTTATTTTATTTTTTATTTTGGTTGGAAAGTTACTTTTTGGAAAGTTACTTTTTGGAAAGTTACTTTTTGGAAAGTTACTTTTTGGAAAGTTACTTTTTGGAAAGTTACTTTTTGGAAAGTTACTTTTTGGAAAGTTACTTTTTGGAAAGTTACTTTTTGGAAAGTTACTTTTTGGAAAGTTACTTTTTGGAAAGTTACTTTTTGGAAAGTTACTTTTTGGAAAGTTACTTTTTGGAAAGTTACTTTTTGGAAAGTTACTTTTTGGAAAGTTACTTTTTGAAAAGTTACTTTTTGAAAAGTTACTTTTTGAAAAGTTACTTTTTGAAAAGTTACTTTTTGAAAAGTTACTTTTTGAAAAGTTACTTTTTGAAAAGTTACTTTTTGAAAAGTTACTTTTTGAAAAGTTACTTTTTGAAAAGTTACTTTTTGAAAAGTTACTTTTTGAAAAGTTACTTTTTGAAAAGTTACTTTTTGAAAAGTTACTTTTTGAAGTTACTTTTTGAAAAGTTACTTTTTGAAAAGTTACTTTTTGAAAAGTTACTTTTTGAAAAGTTACTTTTTGAAAAGTTACTTTTTGAAAAGTTACTTTTTGAAAAGTTACTTTTTGAAAAGTTACTTTTTGAAAAGTTACTTTTTGAAAAGTTACTTTTTGAAAAGTTACTTTTTGAAAAGTTACTTTTTGAAAAGTTACTTTTTGAAAAGTTACTTTTTGAAAAGTTACTTTAACACAGGAGCACTTTTTAATAAATAGAAAATTTATTAATGTCATGAAATTGATTGGACAACATTTGCTTTTGAATTTATGGCTTGGCCACTTGTACCATTTTATGCCCCTTTTCCCCTTCTTAATACTCATTTTGTGTTGTGACCATTTTTTTGTCTGGTCTATTTGCACTGATGATATTGTGCTTGTTTGCTATTCTTTGCATTTATATAATCTTTTAATACTTACATACCTCTGTTACCTTTCCCTTTAAACTACTTGTAAATATGCCCTTGTCCTATTTATTTTAGTTGTATAGTGCTTCTCAAAATAGTTTAAAAGTGTCTTTATGCCACTTAATTTTAGCCTTTGTGTTCCTTTTCATCATTTATATTGATTTGTCCTAGTATCCTGTTCGAATCCCTCATTTAAGTTTGATTGTCAAATGATGGCCTTTGTTCATTATTTCATCATTTATATTGATTTGTCCTAGTATCCTGTTCGAATCCCTCATTTAAGTTTGATTGTCAAATGATGGCCTTTGTTCATTATTTCTTATGTGTTTTTTATATTATCTTTACAAAAGTGTAAAAATAAAAAATGTTAAAAAGTCCCTATTTTTTGCCCCTTGCTTCATGCTCCTTTTTCCCTTTTGTAGAAATGTTAATGTTTTGTATTTATGCTGTTGATTGAATGTATTACATTGCCTGTTGTATTCCCTTACATTTGTCAATCATTTTATTCTATACATAAATGTTTGAAACAAACAAACAAAAAAGATATGTATTAACTGTAATGTCATTTTAATGCATTGTATTTTTAGGTGTTGCATTTTTATGGTCTGAAATGAAATATCTCCAACTTCTTAAATGTTACTGTTCAGAGAGAGACTGTGTGTGCTTACTGAGAAGGAACATGGCATTCTTGTACGTACAGTCGATGCAAATCATCACTATATTAATGCCTTTTATAAAGCTGTACAAGTAATTTGCTTTGTACAAGTATAAATAATAAAACAACATAGTCCTGAAACTGCTGCTGTTGTATTTATACCTTCACCTCATGTATTTAAGATTTTTTTTATTGTCACAATGGCCCTTTTTGTATTTGTGCATTTTTCCCATCTTTTGTATTAATTTCATTCCTTTTTATTGTCTTTTCCTTCTTTTCCTAAGCCTATTTTTTTTGTTTATGATTTAATGTCAATCATCTTTTATTAATGCTCCTTGTCTTAGTCAATGGGACAGGGACATAGAATGCTTTTAGAAAAATGGGAATGGGCATAAAAAGGCTTTACTCTGTTCTATTTTGTATTGAAAGGAACTGCGTCAAATGGTTTGTCTGTACTTTTTGCATAATTATGCACTTGTTTTTATTCTCTTGCTGTCTTTTGTATGTTAGCATTAGTGTCTGTCTTATCATGCCCATTTTCTGCTTTGGTTCATCTCTGTTGTTGTGGTCACTTGTATTTTATGCTGCGATTTCATTCAGCCTGTTTGAATTTTGTTCTTCCCCTGATGGTATGGCTATCGGGTTCATGGGGTACTTAGTTCTCCACATAAAAAGAAAATTAATTTTCATTAACTTCTGTTAAAGTGTTCAACCGTTGGAATTGGGTGGGTGGGACTTGTAAAGACAAGGGACTTGTCAAAGGACTTGTGGATCTTGACTTGTGGATCTTGACTTGTGTTAGACTGATGAGGTGAAAGGTTGAAATCAACCCTATCAACTGCAGGTGCAAATCAAAGTTACTTGAGCTAAAATATATATAGGGGTGTATCCCAGTCACAAAGACAATTTCTTTTATCATTTTTTTTGTTTTTATTTATATTGTACTAAATGTAATTTTTGTATTTATGGTTTTGCTTCTTGTTCCATTTAAGATCAATTTTGTCCTTTTATTATCCCTTTCTATTTTATGACCCTTTTGTCTTAAGATGGAAATTAAATTTCAGATCTATGCTCAAAAAGTGAATAAATAAATTATAAATATAGCCTAAATATAATTTGGTTTAAAAAAATCCCCTTAACAAAACAAATATGAAATAAAAAACAATCAAACTAAAAGGAGTGTTCACTCCAAATAATAATAATAATTCATTACATTTATATAGCGCTTTTCTTGGCACTCAAAGCGCTATACATAGAGAGGGGAATCTCCTCAACCACCACCAAATGCAGTGTGGCCTCAACACACCTGTCTGGAGGTTCCTCTAAGAGCTTGATGAGCTGGTTTACAGGTTTAAAACAAGTTAATTAACACTGATTAAACTGCCAAGCAGTGTGTGCCTCATTATTCTGTATTTGACGCCGATGTGTTTGTCTCTGTTGACTTTGCAGCACATTCCTCCTGCGCTTTACACAGACCCCAACGAGATCGCGCAGCATTTACCCCTGAAACTCACCGAGTGTGAGAAGCTGCAGCTCCCGGAGACGCCGGCGGGAACATCACAGTCTCCACTGCGGCGGGAGTGAACACCAGAAGTAAAGACTCGTTCACCCTCGCTATGATCACATCTGAAACTGTCCTGTAGAGTCTCATCCTGTAACTTTCATGAGGTGCAGAATGTCTGCTTTGTAATGTAATGCTTGTTTGATCTGTTTGTCGTTTTTGGTGAAGATTTTATTAAAACGCTTTAAATGATTTCACTGGATTGAGAAAATATGATGAATATGAAAATGAAGATTCTCGATGTTATGAGAAATGAAAAAGAATGACTTAAAGCTTGTATTACTAAGGAGGAACACCTAATGCTGAACCCTGTTGGAGAAGCTCGATGAGTTATGCTTTCAGAAGTATTCTCATCCTAGGGCCTCATATACTGATGCTTTTGCCAAAGCGTACACATCCAACGCACATGGCCCCCTTTAGCGTCAATATAACACGCTTTGGTTATGGGTAGGTTTAGACCACTAGGAGGCGCCTTCTGGCCAATATATATCTGCGTCTCATATTGACGCTAAAGGGTGTGTTGGATGCATAGCTGTCAACCCTCCTGTTTTTTCCGGGTTTATCACGTATTTTAGCTCTTTTCCCGCTGTCTTCCTGTTTTAGTATTTTCCTGTAAAATATCCTGTATTTTTACGCTCTGATTGTGTGAGACGTACAAGCTCGGACAGATTCATCCTCGGATGCAGCGCCGCGCGCACTGTTAAGGCCGGAGACACACTGCCTGCGTGACACTCCAGAAAACGTGTGCATGCTAGAAATAGAACTGACCCCTATTTTTCACGTAGGGGAAAAATGTGTTCAAGTGTGTTGAAAGAGTTTCCAGGCAAAAAATAAAATAAAAATAAAAATAGGACATGCTGTTTATGTCATTTTGTATACGAATACATATTAATAAATTACATTTTGATGTTTGAAAGTGTAGGTTTTGACAAATTCAGATATCAATTTTTTAATAATAATAATAATAATTCATTACATTTATATAGCGCTTTTCTCGGCACTCAACATAGAGAGGGGAATCTCCTCAATCACCACCAGTGTGCAGCTCCACCTGGATGATGATGCGACAGCTGCCATACTGCGCCAGAACGCTCACCACACACCAGCTTACTGGTGGAGAGGAGACAGTGATGAAGCCAATTGGTATATATGGGGATGATTAGGAGGCCATGATGGACAGAGGCCACTGGGCAAATTTGGCCAGGATGCCGGGGTTACACCCCTACTCTTTCCAAAGACATCCTGGGATATTTAATGACCACAGAGAGTCAGGACCTCGGTTTAACGTCTCATCCGAAGGACGGTGCTCTTTGACAGTATAGTGTCCCCATTACTATACTGGGGCATTAGGACCCACACAGACCACAGGGTGAGCGCCCCCTGCTGGCCTCACTAACACCTCTTCCAGCAGCAACCTGGCTTTCTGAGAAGGTCTCCCATCCAGGTACTAACCAGCCTCAGCCCTGCTTAGCTTCAGTGGGCAACCAGTCTTGGGCTACAGGGTGATAGAGCTGCTGGCATATTTAAACAAATAATAGCTAATATTAATAATAATTATCGATTTTCAAATATTGCCATTATTTTTGCTTATATATAATTCATGTCATTTCTATTTTTTTTTACAATCGAGTCCTGGTGCTCGTTATTGAAGGGGAGCGTGCTCGTTATTGAAGGGGAGCGCGCTCGTTATTGAAGGGAAGCGCGCTCGTTATTGAAGGGAAGCGCGCTCGTTATTGAAGGGAAGCGTGCTCGTTATTGAAGGGAAGCGCGCTCGTTATTGAAGGGAAGCGCGCTCGTTATTGAAGGGAAGCGCGCTCGTTATTGAAGGGAAGCGCGCTCGTTATTGAAGGGAAGCGCGCTCGTTATTGAAGGGAAGCGTGCTCGTTATTGAAGGGAAGCGCGCTCGTTATTGAAGGGAAGCGCGCTCGTTATTGAAGGGAAGCGCGCTCGTTATTGAAGGGAAGCGCGCTCGTTATTGAAGCGACGCGCTCGTCATTTTTCTGTGGAGGAAATGCATACTAAAACGTATTTGTTGTGGAGAGCGAAGTGCATGGTTGTATAGAGCTCTCTAGATAAGCTACTGTGCATTATAAATGTCAGGAATGTATCTTTATTGACTCATTCTTTTTATAAAGATGATTTAAATGCTGAAATATGTGAGGTTTATCTTTTTATAAAAAGATTATTTGAACGTGGGCATGTTAGATAACCGGACACTCCTTTTAAAATGTGGCTGTCATCTTTAATGTTATTAACTCGGTAAATTGATTTCATTGTTGGCTTGTTGAACAAGATTCTGTGTATAACCGAGATCATTTTTGGTCACTGTATTCATGAAATGAACATGATTTTCATAATGATCAACTAAAATCAACTAATTATCTGTTTTTACAGTAGCCAAATATGCAAAGTACAATTTTCTATTAAAAATAATCTCTGATTCTGTCCGTTTCTCTGACATTAAGAGTGACATAGGCCTACAAAAGCAATTTTAGGTCTAAAACAGTTTGGATAGTTATTAATATGAGAGCTGCTAGAAATGATTTAAGAGATAAGTTTTGTGTTAAGTATCTCTTGGACCCTTTCACTTTTAAAAACTCTTCCGTGACAAGAATAGTTTAACAAGTCATAACTAAAAGTGTGCCATGCATATAATTCAAGGCAATAACCAGTGTCCTCGAAGGGGGTCTCGCCCAGGGTGTAATTCAGAACCACCACTGCCACTACGAGACCAGTAACTTTCTCCAACGTTTACAGATTAAGCAGGAACCCAGTGCGCCTGAATCTCTCTCTATTTCTGTTTAATTACATGATGGAAAGTCTAAGGCCTTCAAAAGCTGTACAGAAAACCCATCTAATCTGACGCCTATTACACGCCAAACTAAGATTGCTGTGGGGACAAAAAGTAAGACTGTTAATTTAGCACTTTTAAACATCCGATCACTTAAAAATAAATCACTTCTAGTCAACGACTTAATAACCACATACAACCTGGACTTCATGTTTCTAACTGAAACTTGGCTAGAAGACAGCTGTAGTGCAACGGTCCTAAATGAATCATCCCCTCCAAACTTTACTTATATGAGTGTCTGCAGAGCGGGTAAGAGAGGCGGGGGTTTAGCTGTTCTTTTTAAAGATGTTTATGAATGTAAGCAAATATCATTTGGGAATTCCCCTTCTTTCGAATATCTGGGTATTGTGTTAAAAGGTGCCCCTCGTATTTTACTTATCATTGTTTACAGGCCTCCAAAATACTCTCCAGCCTTTGCTAAGGACTTTACAGAACTGCTATCAACAATTGCCTCTGAGTTTGACTGTTTTGCCATTGCTGGAGATTTTAACATTCATATAGATAATGCAGAAAAAAATATGGCAAAAGAAATCAAAACTGTTTTAAAAACTTTTGATCTGACTCAGCATGTACACGGTCCCACACACAATCGTGGACACACTCTAGATTTACTTATCAGTACGGGTTTAAACATCTCATCCATTGGTATTAAGTTATTATTGTTATCGATTGTTTCTTTGATATATTGATCCTCTAGAGCTGTGTCTGTCAAGAAGAGATGCTTAAATGAAAACACTGGTGTGCCATTCATGAAGGCTATATCTTTAAAACCAAGCATATCTGCTGACTGTTGATTTTCTCCTTGATTCTTTTAACTCAAAAGTTAAGAGTGTAATTGATGATATTGCTCCTGTGAAAGTCAGGAAGAATAGTGGCAGACAAAAAGCACCTTGGAGAAACAGTTTACTGTTTCAGTATGGTGCCAATTTTTTTGTTACCACCAAATATTTAACATATTCTTGAAGATATCTTTAAGTCTGGTTTGAGACCCAACCTTAGGTTATCTAGGTTATACTCTGGTCTCGGTCTCGACTTGGACTCGGCTCTCTTTGGTCTCGGTCTCGACTACAACACTGTTCCAACCCACCTTTCATATGAATCCTGGCAAAGAAAGCTAATGGCAGACGAGCAGATCTGGAGACATCGTCACATCAGCCTGACTCAATGGAAAAGATAAAAAGAGCAGATAAAATACTCCCCTTTTTACATGAATCAGGTTATGGATCTTTCTCAATTTCAACATGAACACAATAGTAGTGATGTGACGTTCGGCACCGAGGCTTCGAAGCTTCTATCAAAGAAACGAAGCATCTCACGTGAAGCACTGTACCGAGCTTGATTCGTTTTGCCATAACCATGTGATCAGTGACGTCCGAAGCTTCGTTTCAACACACAACCACGTGACTGCTTCATATTCTAATTTAAAAATAGCGTAAGCCTCTTACGCAGGTTTCGAGTGTCATGCGCTTCGGTAGTGAATTGAGACCGAGAATGTCTAATTGAAGAGAATTGGCACTGGCTGGTTACTTCCGGCTTCTGAACTGGCTGCAGTAACGCGTCTCTGTCCATGCGGGGGCGCTTGCGGTCGAGTGCAGAATGAATGGGAGTCAATGGGGTTTCACCCCCAGAAATACACTTTTCTCAGGATGTAATGTTTTGTCAAGTAATTTGAAAGTTGCATTCAAAAGGGACCGCAAAGATAATACACTCAGCTGAAAATTGCATTTTTAAGTTCACTTATCTGTTCTAAAAATCCGTTAAAAAATGTGATGATGTCACACAATAGCAGAATGCTAGCGTACTCCGGCCAACAACAGCCTAACCTGTAAGAAATCGAAAGGACATAAGTACTCGTTCATTCGACTTTTGGCCTATAATCTATATTGAACTTGCGGAATCAACAATAAAATCTATGTTAATTTAACGACAAGCAGGTGAAAGAGACGCATTTAGCCGTTTAGCCCCATAGACTCCCATTCATTCTGCTCTCGCCCATGATCACCTCCAGTGGAATTATAATGGAACTGCAACCAAGATGATCCACAACGGGGCTAATAGGAAGTGCCAAGGCTCTCCGTTAGACGGGCTCTGGACCGACTGAGATTCACACAGTTCACAAGCACTTTCACTACCCAGCACTTCACTAGTATTCCACAAAAGTTTTATTTTATTTTGATTATATATGCCTATTAGCCTTGCCTATGAATTTATAAGGTGTAGGACTACGGCTAAAGTTTTAAGGCTGCATTGTTAAACAGAGTTAATTTGTCCTATGTATTACTTCATAAATTAATTCAAAGACTCATTTTGTTCATACATTGTGTAAAAATCAACTCTAACACTGATGATTTTTATAATTGCTTTGTGGTTTTCATAGCACAAAGTGATTTATTACATAAAACAATACAAAAAAATTGGGAAAGGTAGCTTTTCCACCTTTTGACCACAAGATGTCGTTAGTGTGCACCGTGCTGAAAAGCTTCGAGTAATGAACCAATTTACGATACACTTGAGGGGAAAGCCTCAGTGCTTCAGAAAGCTTCATTTCACCATCACTACATAATAGTATATTTTTGTAGAGTCTTTTTGTAACAGCTCTTACTTCACGATTGAATTAAAACCCAGCCAACGTGACAGCTTGCTGGAACCAGTGGAAGAACCAGAGCAGCTTCTGGAATGAGCTTTTATATCTGTGCTGAGGTGCATGTTGGGAACTGGGAGAAACCAAGTGTAGAAGATGAAGGGGAATGTTTGTTTAAAAATGTAACAGTTTTTCAACGAGGAAACATGTATTCATGGTTTTTTTAATAATAATTTGTGAATTAGGCCATGTACAGAAAGTTTATTATATTGAGATTTGGTGGTTTGTTGAATTTTATTCCTTGTTGTTTGCATTCCTGTCAGTGGTTTTGCCCATAATTATAAAGGCCCACAGGATGAACCTGCAGGATTTCCAGTCTGGGATGTAGATTGGAGACTGAACTGAACTGAACTGAACTGAACTGAACTGAACTGAAGGTAAGACAGTTATTTTTATTGTTGGTTATTTTTCACTTGTACTTAATTGGTGTTGTAGATCTCTACTCTTTCTGTATATTTGTATTTTCATTTTTGAAACTTTAATGCAGTACAAATGTAGTGATTGTAAACCAAGGCTTTCTGAAGCATTTTTAGGCTTTCATCAAACTGAGCCACTCCTTGATCCCAGTTTCACCGTCTCTTTATTAACACAACACAGCTGAACCAAATGAACTGGTCTTCGTTCTCTCCCAGTTCGTTGCTATGGTTACTGTCGTTGGGTTAATTTACCCCAGCTGTGTCTCGTTTCCTTGATCTGTTCTCTGTGTATTTAAGCCCTCTGTTTCTCCCTGGCTGTTGGCTTGCATTACTTTAAGTTGTAGTTGATGTGTGTGGTTCTCCTCGTGGATTCTGCTGGTCACTGGTCTATTAAAGTCTCCTGAAGTTTTCTCCATCGTCGGGCGCTTTAATGCATCCACCATTTTGTAAGTGACATTTATGAGCACATCTTTTATTGACTGTTCTACACTTAATTTGGATTTAATATTTAAGTGTTTTAAAATATTTCACTTTATCTGCTTTCACACAGATTTTTGGATTTTTTTTTTTTAAATTATTACTGTTTCTTTAATTTGGTGTATCATGTTAACTGTTCTGTTTTCTCTGTAGATCTGAGATGTAAATGGGTCTGATGTGAACTCTATCACTGAGATCGGATAGTTTGTGTGGTTATTTGATGTCCAACGATCCATTTACAATCTGTTCTGCGTTTTTTAAACACCTGTATTCCAGATATACCCTCTGTTGCTCTAATGAATTAACTTAATTTGATGATTTTGCTCCAGTGAGCTCTTGATTGGAATGAGTACTGCATGTGTGTGTGTGATCTGATGATTTGTGTTTTTGCAGGAGCTGTTTAGGGATATAAAGGCACCTGAGTGAGTCAGATTTCAGATACAGAGGGTCACCACATGTAGTGACCGGTGAAGTTCAGGTGAGATCCATTCATCAATGTGCACCCTAAATAACTCAAAGAATGACATGTTCACCGATGACCGTTTGTTAATGTTAATTTGTTAACTTGCCTATTTTGCCAACATAATCAATACTATACTTTGTAATTTTCTGTTTAAATGCTTGTCTGTTGTGAGTGTTTCTCAGGACCTCCACATGCTCTTAAATGGAGACTTATTTATATCGAGACTTATCGAGACTTATTCTTGTTTCTATGTGCTCTTCTCTGCACTTCATGTTCTATTAAACCTTTTCTTTTGCACCTCACACTGTTTTAACCCTAATATTATGTAAATAAACTTATTTTGGATGCAATTAATCATGATTTATCGTTTCACAGCCCTAGATTAGATTACACAGCCCTATGTTAATTGACTTAATTATTGTACTTCCTAATTTATGTAGTGAAGATGATTATTGACAAGTGTGTAAAACAAAGAAACTGGCTTAATTACACTGATTGTTAAAAAATAAAAAGTGCAGGCATTGTATATTTAAGGGTTGAAACTCCACATGTCCAACTTCTTAAACAAATGTTACTGTTGAGAGTGTGTGTACTTGTACACGAATGCCATGTTCCTTCTCAGCAAGCCGGCACTGCTAATCTACACTACATGAATGCCTTTTTTATTTTTATCTTTATAAAGCTGTATGATTAATTTGCTTTGTACAACACCATAGTCCTGAAATTGCTTCTTTTGTATATATGCCTTCACTTCATCTCATGTATCCAATTTAAGACTTGTTTGTCTGTCTATTGGTACAGTGGCCAATACTTTTACAAAATTTACAATTTTGTATTTGTGCATTTATTCCTTTCTCTTGTCTTTGCATTTTTTTTTCTAAGCCCATTGTTTTTTGTTTGATTTAATGTCTTCCATCCATCTTTCATTTATGCTCTTTTAATTATTAGCATTAATGCTGTTCTATGTTCCTGTCCAATTGACTATTTAATGCCGATTCCTATTTTTCTAAAACTGTTCTTTTTTTGTATTGAAATGTAATGCATCAAATGTTTTGTCTTTACTGTTTGTGTATTTTGTATATTTATGCACTTTTTTATGTTTTATTCTCTGCCTGTCTTCTGTATGTTAGCATTAGTGGCTGATCTTCTATGCCCATTTTCTGCTTTGTGACTCATATTATATTATATTACGTATCTTTCACTTGTTTCTTACATTTTCGGTCTACCTTTCATGTCATTGTTTGCCCCTTCTTGTATTGTAAAGCTTTTTATGCAAGTTTGACTTATGTCACAGGTCTTATGTCGCAGGTTGGGGTGGGCCAATCTGACTGCATCCACCCCTGAGACCCGTACCACCCTTGGGGAGTCGGACAGAGCAAGGAGGACAGACGACAAGATTTGGGTAAAACAATATTTTTCATTGATAAATTTAACTAGGGGGAATGCAGGGTCGGGGTGCTCTGATGGCAACTTCACTGGGAATCAGTCAGGTGATAACGTGACGCTTAATTCCTCTTGCAGGCCGGTGATCACGAAGCTTGCTGCAGGAGGGTTTCAGGCTGGAGGTCTTCACTGCAAAGCAGTCAGGTGAGTACGATCACAGAGTCCTCTTCTCTCAAAGGGCTAGCAGACACAGAGCTTGCAGCGGGGGGTCTCCACTGCAAAGCAGACAGGTGAGCATACAGGTACGTAACACTCTTCTTTAAGTGACTGAGGGAGAACTTGCAGCTGGAGGTTTCACTGCAAAGCAGTCAGGTGAGTATACAATCATGGAGTCCTCTTCTCTCAAAGGGTTAGCAGTCACAGAGCTTACAGCAGGGGGTCTCCACTGCAAAGCAGTCAGGTGAGTGTACAGGTATGCAATACTCTTCTTTAAGTGACAGAGAACTTATGGCTGGAGGTTTCAGACATGTAATCCTTGTAAAGGTTTGTGTTTGTTGCTCCATCTAATTGATTCATCAATCCTTGATTTTCTTCTTTACCACTCATTTGTAAACAAGCACCTTCTATTTTTATAACATGTGAACTTATCCTCGATACTATAACTTATAAAAAACAATTGGATTGCTTTATCGCTACTTGGATCCAATTTTCGAAATCTCGGCTACTAGCCTTTAGCCCGCTAGCATTTCAAAAAAGCTGTTCGGAGCTGTTGTGCTGAACGTGGGAGTGAACATCAGGCTGAGTTTCTGAAGGACTACAGGAGCCTGATCCAGACGGTACGCAGCACATCGCTTGAAGCAACGATCATCGTGTCTGGACCGCTTCCCACGTACAGACAAGGACAGGAAAGGTTCAGTAGATTATTTGCACTAAATTAATGGTTAATGTCATTGTGTAATGAACAGAAACTGCTCTTTGTAAATAATTGGAATCTGTTCTGGGAGAGACTTAGGCTCTATCATGCTTCACCCCAGCAGAATCGGATCGGCTGTTATGTCGGAAATCTCCAAGACGTTTCACACCTAATGATCTGTAAGTCAAAGTCCAAATCAAAGTTTTTGTTGTCCAAACTTAATTGATATGCTTGGTGTGGAACATTATATTGAAACTGTGTCTGTTCCTCGTTTAGTGACGCCTGTGGAGAGACGACTCTGCCTGTGAGCTGCTGGATCGGGGGTCAGTGCTTGAAACATCACACGCCGATGCTCACAAGTCAGTGGTTAGTTTCTCTTTGGTCAAGACTGTACGCAACACATCGCCTGAAGCAACCATCATGTTTGGACTGCTTCCCACTTACAGACATGACTAGTAAGTCAAAGTCCAAATCACAGTTTTTGTTGTCCAAACTTAATTGATATGCTTAGTGTGGAACATTATATTGAAACTGTCTATTCCTCGTTTAGTGACGCCTGTGGAGAGACGACTCTGCCTGTGAGCTGCTGGATTGGCGGTCAGCGCTTGAAACATCACAAGCCGATGTTCACTAGTCAGTGGTTAGTTACTCTTTGACTCTGACTTCGTCTACTCCATGCGTTTCTCTGCCCAGAAGGACGCGATCATCTCTGGCTTCATTCAGTCCTGCACAGACAACACCATGGATCACAGAGCGGAAGACACGAGCCAGGACCAGAGCTAGAACCTCTCCGCCGCCCCTCCCGGTCTTCGAGATCTCGACCCGAAACGCTTCTCCCCTCTTCGCGAGTCGAAAAGCGATGACGCCGTGATAAGCGGCACGTCCATGATCTGTCATGTCCGTGCTACCTCAGGTAAGGATAAGGTGTGCACTCACTGCTTTCCTGGTGCTCGTGTTCTTGATGTCGCTGCACAGGTTCCCGAGATCCTGAACGGTGATGAGCACGTCTGAGCTGTTGTGTTGAACGTGGGAGCGAACGACATCAGGCTGAGGTTCTGAAGGACTACAGGAGCCTAATCGAGACGGTACGCAACACATCGCCTGAAGTAACGAGCCTTGCACATCTAACCCTTTCTGTGTCTTCTTTAATCGTTTCTAGATTCTTTTTTAAAGATAAATCAATTAGAAGACGACTAATGAAACTTAGTCGAAAAAAAAATACATTTCTAATCCTTAAGCATATCCACGCACATGCTATTTAGCAGGCGCTGAACTGTTCAATTACTGGCCAGAATTGAACAGTTAAAGCCCCACGTTGGGCACCATGTTTTACAGAGTGTGTGCTTTAATCTTAACACCTTTTAACCTTATTATTTATTATCCTCAGGTTAGGTCTAGTAAGTCAAATCTGCCCTAAATCATAAGCATTCGAATGGTATTTACAATTGTTCAGATGACTTCTCTGTGGTCAGTTCTTGCTTAAGGTTTATTAACACTGCTAGACGATTACTTGTAATTAGCATTAGTTATTTATTAATGTAAATATTCTAGAAATAAAAGTTAGGGTCAAACTTAAATTCTTTATGCTGCAAAACTCTGGAATCTACTCCTGTGTAAGGGAAATCTTTATCCCCTTAACTGGCACCCCCCTTTTTGGCAATGGAGTGCAAACTGACATACCCATAATAAAATGGTTGTTGCTAATGAGTCCTTGTGACCACACACAAAACCAAGGTATCATTTAAAAGCTGACACTTGACAATTTATTATGAAAGACTTAAAATTGTTCTGAGCAATTACTAACAGAGAGATAAATAAGCTCAAAAACAATGGACGAGAAATTTTTTTTTGTATATTAATTTTTTATGAAAAAGAAAAACGCTAAAGGCAAATATATATGGGCCTGGAAACACAAGCAAACTAAAGCCATAGGTCTTAACAATGTATGTTTCAAATTTGAAGTTTATACAAGCAAAAATGAATTTTTTACAAAGATTTATTTCAGCGCATGTCTAGGCACCTACCCAAAAAGGCCACTTGGAGTCTCCAAAGGGACACTTGGTAACCACCTTTTACCATGAGCTATAACAAGTTTGTTTGATCATTTCAATGTGTTTTTTTATTACAATATGACAAAGCACAATATATATACTTTCTCTGGTATATTTTTTACCTCCTAAATGTTTATAAAAATGTGTGTGTTTGCATTTTTGGAAAGGGCCCCAAAGTGACACTTGGCAACTTACTTGTAAAAAGTTTAACAAAGTCTTTGTTCACTACCATTCATTTAATGGTTAAGAACGACACATTATTTAGCAAATAAAAAGTTTTTATTTATATATTTGTATACATCTACAAACAAAAGTTTCTCTTTGTTATTAGCAATCAAGACAGTAATAAACATTTCTCAAAAAGTGAGCAGAAAAAGTTGATGTGCACAGGACTGTGACACTCACAAGATCGACGAGGAGGAGGGTCAGGCACCTTGCTTTTTTTGGGATGTCCAGCCAGCTCCAAAATCAGTCTCCCAGAATGCCTTTTGAGACATTGGCTTCTGGTTTTTAGCCTTTGCCAAATCCTGTTGCAGAATATTGGTGCTGAAGTGCCATCACTGTTGAACAACAAACAGGAAAAGAAATTTAGATTTCTTAACATTTTTATAAATACGCATTTATTTTCAAATGACCATTCACATACAGCAATCTACCTCTACACCCACAATTGTTGCCCTGATTGCTATATTTGCACTACCGGCTTTGAATGTAAAATCTGTGAGGATCATTCACATACAGCATTCACCTCCATAGCCACTCTATTGTTGCACTGATGGCACATTTACACTACAGATTTTATATTCAAATTATCATTCACATAGAGCAATTCACCTCTATAGCCACTCTTTTGTTGCCCTGATTGCACATTTACACCAGCTTATAGTGCAGACTGTAATCAGACAACAATGCCCTAAAATACTATTTTTTCCTCACTAAACATTACTTGCTTCACATTATTTACTTACCACAAAGTGCTGGGCTGTCTCTTTCCTCTTGAACTCCCAGAGACAGCTGTAGATGTTGCAGCAACACATGGACACTTTGTTTGTCTGTTGTCCAGAGAGGCCTCTGTCTGGTACTCTCATCATCATCATCGTCACTGTTGAATTACACAACATGGATTAGAAACACGCCTAACACAACTGATTATCTTACATATAAATTACATTTTGTTCTCTGAAAAGTTTTGTTTGAACTTCGTCTTGCGTTCTACATACAAAACAATAGCAGCTAGCCTATAGCTAAAGTTACATAAATAATGTTCAATGTTGTAACGTTACACTTCTAATTCAGCGCTTGAATAACAATGGAATTGCACTGCATTTCAATGTACTTATAAGCCCCAATACTAGTGCAGAAAATAAAAACTAAAAAGCAATGTAACAAACTCACTAAAATGTTTAGAAACTTACCGATCTAAAACTGGATCGAGACCTGCCAAAAACATATCCTCTTCTTCAGAGACGGCGCTGGATACAGAACTCTCTTCTGAAAAATACACGTTTTCTTCATCCCAGCTTTGCAGAAGTTATTCCATTGCAGCAGTAGGAGAAATAACTTCTGTCCCCGACGTGAACCCATTGCAGCAGGCGAATGTAAACATAGCGAGTGAACGCCAGCCAGCAGGTGTAGCATAGAGCAGAGCCTGGGTGTCATGACAACCTCGTCACGTGTGCGTAAATTTCCATGAAGCAAATGGTTGCGCGCACAAAGGAACACTGTTATAAACGCGAGATTATGTAAATCCGCACATGGGCGTATTCGTTATGCCATAGGCTTCAGATGGGTGACAACAGAAACGTTTCCCATTGCTATTGGTTTATTTTTTTACCACACATATTAGCATTATACATGATCACACGTCAGCAAAAGCGCCTGACATCCTTCAATACTTTCTATAATTACATGGCCAGTTTTCATCGGACATCTTCTGGACCGATCTCATTCATTTCCAGACACTCTACTAAAAACACTGATATGTTGTTTTCGTTGAATAATGTGCTAGATGTGGAGAGTTCGTCGAATAAACAGGACAACGCCCCATGTGATTAGCAAATGTCAGGATGTAAACAATAGAAGTAATATGGATATTTTTAACAGTTTGCATGTTTTTAGACAATTTTTTTCCCATGGACATCATATACTGGACTCTTCACGTGGTAAAAAGACCGATGTCATCATTATTGTGCCAAGCATTACATTTACACAACATAAAAAGGTAAGCCCCCCCCACCCCCTTCATAGTTGTATCACGTTGTTAAAGTTGATACAGAATAACAAAAAACGGCAGCAAAGTTTTCTTGATTGTATAATGCTTATATCGAAACGAATATACAATGTCGTAGCTTTACAACAATGTATTGGTTAACCTTATAACTTGACAAATAGATATTGTAAACACGCGATCAATGTAAACAATACAAGTTGGGATCACTGGTGATCCCATGCCAGGCAAGGGGTTATGGACATCAGCTATGCTAATTATTTCCCATCTGTTTTCTGCTGTTATCTCGGGACGCTTGTCTCGAGAAAAATGAGGTTCGTCAACTCCAGTTTGTCGGAGCTGCTGTACTGCACGTGGGAGTGAACAACATCAGGCTGAGGTTCTGAAGAAGTTCTACAGGAGCCTGATCGAGACGGTATGCAACACATCGCCTGAAGCAACGATCATCGTGTCTGGACCGCTTCCCATGTACAGACAAGGACAGGAAAGGTTCAGTAGATTATTTGCGCACACCTAATAAATAGTAAGTCAAAGTCCAAATCACAGTTTTTGTTGTCCAAACTGAATTGATATGTTTAGTGTCGAACATTATATTGAAACTGTGTCTATTCCTCGTTTAGTGACGCCTGTGGAGAGACGACTCTGCCTGTGAGCTGCTGGATTGGCGGTCAGCGCTTGAAACATCACACGCCGATGTTCACAAGTCAGTGGTTAGTTACTCTTTGACTCTGACTTCGTCTACTCCATGCGTTTCTCTGCCCAGAAGGACGCGATCATCTCTGGCTTCATTCAGTCCGGCACAGACAACACCATGGATCACACAGCGGAAGACACGAGCTAGAACCTCTCTGCCGCCCCTCCCGGTCTTCGAGATCTCGATCCGAAACGCTTCTCCCCTCTTCGCGAGTCGAAAAGCGATGACGCCGTGATAAGCGGCACGTCCATGATCCGTCATGTCCGTGCTACCTCAGGTTAGGATAAGGTGTGCACTCACTGCTTTCCTGGTGCTCGTGTTCTTGATGTTGCTGCACAGGTTCCCGAGATCCTGAATGGTGATGAGCACGTCTGAGCTGTTGTGTTGAACGTGGGAGCGAATGACATCAGGCTGAGGTTCTGAAGGACTACAGGAGCCTAATCGAGATGGTACGCAACACATCGCCTGAAGTAACGAGCCTTGCACATCTAACCCTTTCTGTGTCTTCTTTAATCTTTTCTAGATTCTTTTTTTAAAGATAAATTAGTTAGAAGACGACTAATGAAACTTAGTCGAAAAAAAAATACATTTCTAATCCTTAAGCATATCCACGCACATGCTATTTAGCAGGCGCTGAACTGTTCAATTACTGGCCAGAATTGAACAGTTAAAGCCCCACGTTGGGCGCCATGTTTTACAGAGTGTGTGCTTTAATCTTAACACCTTTTAACCTTATTATTTATTATCCTCAGGTTAGGTCTAGTAAGTCAAATCTGCCCTAAATCATAAGCATTCGAATGGTATTTACAATTGTTCAGATGACTTCTCTGTGGTCAGTTCTTGCTTAAGGTTTATTAACACTGCTAGACGATTACTTGTAATTAGCATTAGTTATTTATTAATGTAAATATTCTAGAAATAAAAGTTAGGGTCAAACTTAAATTCTTTATGCTGCAAAACTCTGGAATCTACTCCTGTGTAAGGGAAATCTTTATGGACCTCAGCTATGCTAATTATTTCCCATCTGTTTTCTGCTGTTATCTCGGGACGCTTGTCTCGAGAAAAATTAGGTTCGTCAACTCCAGTTTGTCGGAGCTGCTGTACTGCACGTGGGAGTGAACAACATCAGGCTGAGGTTCTGAAGAAGTTCTACAGGAGCCTGATCGAGATGGTATGCAACACATCGCCTGAAGCAACGATCATCGTGTCTGGACCGCTTCCCATGTACAGACAAGGACAGGAAAGGTTCAGTAGATTATTTGCGCACACCTAATAAATAGTAAGTCAAAGTCCAAATCACAGTCTTTGTTGTCCAAACTTAATTGATATGTTTAGTGTCGAACATTATATTGAAACTGTGTCTATTCCTCGTTTAGTGACGCCTGTGGAGAGACGACTCTGCCTGTGAGCTGCTGGATTGGCGGTCAGCGCTTGAAACATCACACGCCGATGCTCACAAGTCAGTGGTTAGTTACTCTTTGACTCTGACTTCGTCTACTCCATGCGTTTCTCTGCCCAGAAGGACGCGATCATCTCTGGCTTCATTCAGTCCGGCACAGACAACACCATGGATCACACAGCGGAAGACACGAGCCAGCACCAGAGCTAGAACCTCTCCGCCGCCCCTCCCGTTCTTCGAGATCTCGACCCGGAACCGCTTCTCTCTTCGCGAGTCCGAACGCGACGCCACCGTGATCATGGGCACGTCCATGGTCCGTCATGTCTGTGCTAGCTCAGGTAAGGATAAGGTGCACACTCACTGCTATCTTGGTGCTCATGTTCTTGATGTTGCTGCACAGGTTCCTGAGATCCTGAACGGTTATGAGCGCGTCGGAGCTGTTATGCTGAACTCCGGAGCGAACGACATCAGGCTGAGGTTCTGAAGGACTACAGGAGCCTGGTCAAGACTGTACGCAACACATCGCCTGAAGCAACAATCATGTTTGGACTGCTTCCCACTTACAGACATGACTAGTAAGTCAAAGTCCAAATCACAGTTTTTGTTGTCCAAACTTAATTGATATGCTTAGTGTGGAACATTATATTGAAACTGTCTATTCCTCGTTTAGTGACGCCTGTGGAGAGACGACTCTGCCTGTGAGCTGCTGGATTGGCGGTCCGCGCTTGAAACATCACAAGCCGATGTTCACTAGTCAGTGGTTAGTTACTCTTTGACTCTGACTTCGTCTACTCCATGCGTTTCTCTGCCCAGAAGGACGCGATCATCTCTGGCTTCATTCAGTCCTGCACAGACAACACCATGAATCACACAGCGGAAGACACGAGCTAGAACCTCTCTGCCGCCCCTCCCGGTCTTCGAGATCTCGACCCGAAACGCTTCTCCCCTCTTCGCGAGTCGAAAAGCGATGACGCCGTGATAAGCGGCACGTCCATGATCTGTCATGTCCGTGCTACCTCAGGTTAGGATAAGGTGTGCACTCACTGCTTTCCTAGTGCTCGTGTTCTTGATGTTGCTGCACAGGTTCCCGAGATCCTGAACGGTGATGAGCACGTCTGAGCTGTTGTGTTGAACGTGGGAGCGAATGACATCAGGCTGAGGTTCTGAAGGACTGCAGGAGCCTAATCGAGATGGTACGCAACACATCGCCTGAAGTAACGAGCCTTGCACATCTAACCCTTTCTGTGTCTTCTTTAATCTTTTCTAGATTCTTTTTTTAAAGATAAATTAGTTAGAAGACGACTAATGAAACTTAGTCGAAAAAAAAATACATTTCTAATCCTTAAGCATATCCACGCACATGCTATTTAGCAGGCGCTGAACTGTTCAATTACTGGCCAGAATTGAACAGTTAAAGCCCCACGTTGGGCGCCATGTTTTACAGAGTGTGTGCTTTAATCTTAACACCTTTTAACCTTATTATTTATTATCCTCAGGTTAGGTCTAGTAAGTCAAATCTGCCCTAAATCATAAGCATTCGAATGGTATTTACAATTGTTCAGATGACTTCTCTGTGGTCAGTTCTTGCTTAAGGTTTATTAACAACACTGCTAGACGATTACTTGTAATTAGCATTAGTTATTTATTAATGTAAATATTCTAGAAATAAAAGTTAGGGTCAAACTTAAATTCTTTATGCTGCAAAACTCTGGAATCTACTCCTGTGTAAGGGAAATCTTTATGGACCTCAGCTATGCTAATTATTTCCCATCTGTTTTCTGCTGTTATCTCGGGACGCTTGTCTCGAGAAAAATGATGTTCGTCAACTCCAGTTTGTCGGAGCTGCTGTACTGCACGTGGGAGTGAACAACATCAGGCTGAGGTTCTGAAGAAGTTCTACAGGAGCCTGATCGAGACGGTATGCAACACATCGCCTGAAGCAACGATCATCGTGTCTGGACCGCTTCCCATGTACAGACAAGGACAGGAAAGGTTCAGTAGATTATTTGTGCACACCTAATAAATAGTAAGTCAAAGTCCAAATCACAGTCTTTGTTGTCCAAACTTAATTGATATGTTTAGTGTCGAACATTATATTGAAACTGTGTCTATTCCTCGTTTAGTGACGCCTGTGGAGAGACGACTCTGCCTGTGAGCTGCTGGTTTGGAGGTCCGCGCTTGAAACATCACACGCTGATGCTCACAAGTCAGTGTTTGGTTACTCTTTGACTTTGACTTCGTCTACTTCATGTGTTTCTCTGCTCAGGAGGATGCGATCATCTCTGGCTTCATTCAGTCCGGCACCGACACAACACCATGGATCACACAGCGGAAGACATGAGCCAGCACCAGAGCTAGAACCTCTCCGCCACCCCTCCCGGTCTTCGAGATCTCGAACCGGAAACGCTTCTCCCCTCTTTGCGAGTCGGAACGCGACGACGCCGTGATAATCGGCACGTCCATGGTCCATCATGACCGTGCTACCTCAGGTAATGATAACGTGCGCACTCACTGCTTTCCTGGTGCTCATGTTCTTGATGTCG
Organism: Pimephales promelas; assembly: GCF_988280905.1. Lineage (NCBI taxonomy): Eukaryota > Metazoa > Chordata > Actinopteri > Cypriniformes > Leuciscidae > Pimephales > Pimephales promelas. Next base: position 36,537,773 of record NC_142781.1, read on the forward strand.
CTGCACAGGTTCCCGAGATCCTGAATGGTGATGAGCGCGTCAGAGCTGTTGTGCTGAACGTGGGAGCGAACGACATCAGGCTGAGGTTCTGAAGGACTACAGGAGCCTGGTCGAGACGGTACGCAACACATTGCCTGAAGCAACGATCATGTCTGGACTGCTTCCCATTTACAGACATGACTAGTAAGTCAAAGTCCAAATCACAGTTTTTCTTGTCCAAACTTAATTGATATGATTAGTGTGGAACATTTATATTGAAACTGTGTCTATTCCTCGTTTAGTGACGCCTGTGGAGAGACGACTCTGCCTGTGAGCTGCTGCATCTGCGGTCAGTGCTTGAAACATCACAAGCCGATGTTCACAAGTCAGTGGTTAGTTACTCTTTGACTCTGACTTTGTCCACTCCATGCGTTTCTCTGCCCAGGAGGACGTGATCATCTCTGGCTTCATTCACTTCGACACAACACCATGGATCATACAGCGGAAGACACGAGCCAGGACCAGAGCTAGAACCTCTCTGCCGCCCCTCCTGGTCTTCGAGATCTCGACCCGGAACCGCTTCTCCCCTCTTCGCGAGTCGGAACGCGATGACGCTGTGATCATCGGCACGTCCATGATCCGTCATGTCCGTGCTACCTCAGGTAAGGATAAGGTGCGCACTCACTGCTTTCCTGGTGCTCGTGTTCTTGATGTTGCTGCACAGGTTCCTGAGATCCTGAACAGTGATGAGCGCGTCGGAGCTGTTTTGCTGAACGTGGGAGCGAAAGACATCAGGCTGAGGTTCTGAAGGACTACAGGAGCCTGATCGAGACGGTACGCAACACATCGCCTGACGCAACGATCATTGTGTCTGAACCGCTTCCCTCTTACAGACAAGGATGGGAAAGGTTCAGTAGATTATTTGCACTAATTGAATTATTAATGTCATTGTGTAATGAACAGAAATTGCTCTTTGTAAATAATTGGAATCTGTTCTGGGAGAGACCTAGGCTCTATTATGCTTCACCTCAGCACAATCGGAGCGGCTGTTCTGTCGGACATCTCCAAGACGTTACACACCTAATGACTAGTAAGTCAAAGTCGCTCCTTTGAAAGCAATGTTTCTCCTGGTTCCATCTCTTGGACTGTCTCTGCCTGTAAGGCTATCTTTTGCCATCCTAATATACGAGAATCACCCCATGTATATGGTTGTATAAAAGTCATGCTGGATTTTTCCTGGGCTTTTGCTGCCATAGCTTAGCCTCTTTGGAATAGACTTATTAGACTTTCAATCACCCTTCAACTTATTTCTTATGTGCACATCTAACCCGTTTTTGGTGTTAAATAATCTTTTCTAGATTAGTATCTTTTTTCGACTAAGTTTGTCTAGTCGTCTTCTATTTCGTGATGTATCTTTTTTTTTCCAAAAAAAGAAAATAAATTTTTAATCCTTATGCATATCCACGCACATGCTATTTAGAAGGCACTTAACTGTTCAATTACTGGCCAGAATTGAACAGTTAAAGCCCCACGTTGGGCGCCATGTTTTACGGTGTGTGTGTGTGCGCCTTAATTTTAACACCTTTAACATTATTATTTTTTATCTTCAGGTTAGGTTGACTAAGTCAAATCTGCCCTAAATCATAAGCATTTGAATGGTACTTACAATTTGTTCAGATGACTTCTCTGTGGTCAGTTCTTGCTTAAGGATTATTAACGACACTGTTCGACAATTGCTTGTAATTAACATTAGTTATTTATTAATATAAATATTCCAGAAATAAAAGTTAGGCTCAAACTTAAATTCTTTACGCTCAAACTCTGGAATATCCTTCCCGATATGGTTTGACGCTCTGACTCGCTGTAAAGTTTAAAACCAGACTAAAGACGCATCTCTTTAGCCAAGCATTCACATACTGCTTACCTTTTATTCCTCTGTTGAATCAGATCGAATGCTTTTAACACTTTAAAACTTGAAGAGTCTGTAGGTTACTTGCATAGGTTGCGTAGTATTTACAGTCATTACTTTTCCTGTGTGTATTGCGTGAATGATGGGTGGTTGGGCAGATATTGTGTTATTGCGGTAGGTGGTATGCCATACGGAACTGTTGCCAATGAAACGCATTACCGCGACAGTGGGGCTCGACAGCCTTAGTCAAACGGGTTGGCGCGTATGGTTGGGTTGTGGAGAGTTTGTGAGTGTTTTTTAACATCTACTCCTGTGTAATGGAAATCATTATGAACATCAGCTATGCTAATAATTTCCCATCTGTTTTCTGCCGTTATCTCGGGACGCTTGTCCCGAGAAAAATGGCGTTCGTCAGCTCCAGTTTGTATCCAGCCTCTCATGGAGACTTCAGATGCCCCAACACCTGCAATGAGAAGACTAAATGCCTGTGAAGAGACGACTCAACACCTGTGGCTGTTGACTCGATGCTTGTGGAGAGACAACTCAATGCTGGCGATGTGTTATGCCCTTAATATTACATGATTATTCAAATGTAATTTTCCATGTACTTTTCTGTAATGCACTTTCTGTAAAGCTGCTTTGAAACAAGTATTGTGAAAGGACTATACAAACAAACTTGAATTCACTTGCAGGGCCAACAGACTTGACTTGTGTGGATCCTGACTTGTGTTTGGATCCTGACATGTGTTTGACTTGTGTGGATCTTGACTTGTGGGTTTTGACTTGAGTGGATCTTGACTTGTGTTGATCTTGACTTGTGGGTCTTGACTTGTGTTTGACTTGAGTGGATCTTGACTTGTGGGTCTTGACTTGTTTGACTTCAACCGTTGGAATTGGGTGGGTGGGTCTTGTGTTTGAGGAGGTGAAGGGTTGAAACCAACCCTGGACAACTCAGTCTAAGACCAAAAGTCAATCAACTGCAGGTGCAAATCAAAGTTACTTAAGCTACAATATATAGGGGTGTATCCCACTCACAAAGACTTTCTTTTTTCAGTTTTTAGTTTTTATTTATATTATACTAAATGTAATTTTTGTATTTATGGTTTTGCCTCTTGTTCCATTTAAGATCAAGTTTGTCTGTCCTTTTTTTTTTAATCCTTTTCTAATTTGACCCTTTTGTCTGTCTTTGCATTTATGGTATATTTAGGTTTTTATTTTTATTGTTTTTTTAAATCATAGATCTTTCACTGTTTTCTAACATTTTCTGTCTGCTTTTTATGCCATTTTTGCCTTTCTTATATTGTAAAGCTTTGTATTGAAGTTGTAAACTTACTTTGTTGCATTTTGTTACACTTGATTTTGTTTGTTTTATTTTAATTTCTTTGGGTTTTTTTTACTTGGGTTATGGTCCATATTTGTTTCCTTGTTCTGTTTTTTTTTAAAGCCTTTTGTTAACCTTTGTTTCTACTCTTGTATGATTTATTTGTGCCCATATGCAACTTTGTGTAATTTGAAACACCCCATTTGTGAATCCTAACCTTTATTGGCATTTTTAAAATTACTTTAAGTTTTTGTGAGGTTTATAATCTGTTTTGGTTTATTTTGTGTTCCATTATCCTGTGTTGGCCGGTCCCTCCAGATGTTTAGACAATCCAGTCTGATGTCCTTCACATTCAGCCTCTCATTGATGCTGCTGCTCCTCCTCTCCCCTCCTCTACCCGTGTCATCTAGTTAATGCGGCCTGTGTTGACTACTTTCAGCCCTTTGGTTCATCCTTCATTTTACCCTTTACACCTTGAGTCCACCTTTGTGCCAAGCCCCAGACTTGTGGCGGAGCTGGTAATCTGAGGCCCAAGACAGGTTGACAGAGTGAAAGTTAGGTTGATGCTCTATCAGGTCCTCCATGGGCAGTTATTGCCCTGCAGTGCAGTGGTCTTGTCTCTGCCCAGGTCCCCATCTCTAATGGCTCCATCTGAGTTGGTTGTCCACCGAGTTGTAACTGGCACATTCACCAAAGGTCCCCCCTATCCTTTTATTGACTGTGTTTTGGCTCTACATCCCATCCTAAAGCAGCTTTGTCCACTTGACTTATTTTTGCTACTTTGTATTGTTTAACCTTGTTTTTTGTATTTCAGCACATTTTAGGTTTTTTATTTTAGGATTTTTTATGCCCTCTATATTTCAGTCAGTCTGTCTTTTTTTCCTTTTGTACAGTATTTTATTTACTAACTTCTATTTAAACTTTGTTCTGTGCCCTTTATGGTCTTGTCTAAGCTATTCTAAGACAGAACAAAATAAAGTTGTCAAGCATAAAAGCTGCATGTCTCAGATTATTCTTCCTATTGCCCTTTAGTGTTTGTATTTCTGCTGTTTGCCTTTTATGCCTCTGCCAGTTAAGTCCCTTTTTTGTGCCCTGTTGTAGTGATGGTTTTTACATATTTGTTCCTTGTGGTGTTAGATTAAATTTGTAATACCCTTTATGCCTTAATGCTCCTTAATTTTTGTCTCTGGACTTGTGTCCTTATCATGGTCTCAATGGCACTTTTTGTATTTGTGCATTTTTCCCTTTTTTTGTATTTTGATCTCTTGCCTTTGCATTTGAACCATCACTGCTCTTGTCTTTGCATTTTCCCTTAGCCTATTTTAGTTTTATTGGCTTTTTATGAGTGAATGTTTTCTATATATCTTTAATTTATGCTCCTTGCCTTGTAAGCCATTGTGCTGTTTTATGGCCCAGTCCCATTGACCATTTTTGTGCCCATTCCTATTTTTCTGGAACAGTTGTATTTTGTATTTAAATGTACTTTATAAAAGGTTTGCCTTTACTGTTTGTGCGTTTTGTAAATGTATGTGCCTGTTTATATTCTGACTGCCTTCTGTATGTTAGCATTAGTGGCTGTCTTACTACGCCCTTTTTCTGCTTTGATTCATCTCTATGTTCTTGTGCTGATTTTTATTTGTGCCTGATGCTGCTATTTCATTCAGCCTGTTTGAATTTTGTTCTCCCCGATGGGATGGTTGAGTTTTCTGGGTACTTGATTTATTTTCATGAACTTCTGGAAAACTGGAGATCTTTCTTTTCAAGTGTTCAGCTGTTGGACTTGGGTGGGTGGGACTTGTGTTGTACTTCAGTGGGTGGGTCTTGTCCAAGGTTGATTTTTCACCCTGCACCTCATGAGTATCAACTGCAGGTGCAAATCAAAGTCACTTAAGAAAAAAAAGTGTCTGCGTGGGAGGCATCCCTATATATTGTAGCTTAAGTGTTTTAGTTACATTGTACTAATTTTGTATTTATCTTAATTAAAAAAGGGACAGACAAACTATGGTTTCTCCTCTTGTTCCATTTGAATTTCTATTTTATGACCCTTTTGTCTGTCTTTGCATTTATTTTATATTTAGATCTTTATTTTAAAGCATTGTTTTTATTGTTAATAAATATCTTTTAACTTGTTTCTTACATTAACCGTTACCTTTTATGCCATTGTTTGCCCCTTATATTATAAAGCTTTGTATGAAAGTTGTAAACTTGTCTTGTATTTTGTTACACTGTTTTGTTTTTCATTTTAGTTTTTAAACATTTTCAAAATGACTGTAAAGTACTTGTCGGGTTATAATCTTTTTTTTTTATAACCCGTTATCCTGTGTCGGCCGGTCCCTCCAGCTGTTTAAACAGTCCAGTCTGATGTCCTTCTCACTCAGCATGAAGCCTCTCATTGATGCTCCTTCTGCCTCCTCTACCCATGTTATCTATTTAATGGGGCCTGTGTCTGCTGGCTCCTTGCAGCCTTTTGCCTCATCCTTCATTGCACCTTGGGTCAACCTTTGTATTCCAGATTACCAGCTCTGCCTAGGTGTTGATCCTCTGTCTTTGTGCCAAGCCCCAGACTTAACTTTCACTCTGTCGACCTATTCGTTCCACCATGGGCAGTTATCCCTCAAGCTGTATCGGGGGTCTTGCCTTATTCCTTCAACCTCTGTGGTTCTGCCTCTGCCCTGCAGTGCAGTGGTTTGTCTTGGGTCTTCAGCTCTGCCTAAATCCTCATCTCTAATGGCTCCATCTCATTTTGTTGTCCCCCCGGTTTTGCTTGGTCCATTTACCAAAGGTCCACCTATCCTTTTATTGACTGTGCTACGGCCCTACGTCCTGGTGACCTTGTTGGGGCTTCCTGCCATGTTCTGCCTCCCTATTCCCTCTATTATCTCCTCTGTGGTGGTTCCCTCTGTCAGCACCTCCCTTGGTCACAGCTCTCTCAAGCTCCATATCAAAATGTCAATCATCCTCTGTCTCTTATTTAATACTGTTTCAATTTCTTTTGATTTCTTCTAGTACTGTTGTATAATTCTGTTTCCTTTGTAAGTTTAGTTGTAACTAAATGCTCCTTTTTATTTTTATGCTGTTGATTGACTTAAATCAAAAGCATAAATACAAAATAAAATATAAAATAAACGCATTGACTTTTAATGTATTTTTTTATTTTGGTGGGAAAGTTACTTTTGGGAAAGTTACTTTTGGGAAAGTTACTTTTGGGAAAGTTACCTTTTGGGAAAGTTACTTTTTGGGAAAGTTACTTTTTGGGAAAGTTACTTTTTGAAAAGTTACTTTTTGGAAAGTTACTTTTTGAAAAGTTACTTTTTGAAAAGTTACTTTTTGAAAAGTTACTTTTTGAAAAGTTACTTTTTGAAAAGTTACTTTTTGAAAAGTTACTTTTTGAAAAGTTACTTTTTGAAAAGTTACTTTTTGAAAAGTTACTTTTTGAAAAGTTACTTTTTGAAAAGTTACTTTTTGAAAAGTTACTTTTTGAAAAGTTACTTTTTGAAAAGTTACTTTTTGAAAAGTTACTTTTTGAAAAGTTACTTTTTGAAAAGTTACTTTTTGAAAAGTTACTTTTTGAAAAGTTACTTTTTGAAAAGTTACTTTTTGAAAAGTTACTTTTTGAAAAGTTACTTTTTGAAAAGTTACTTTTGTTATTAAAGCTTTTAAGTAATAAAATACTGTACAAAAGCGAAAAAGTACTTACTTTTCGAAAAGTTACTTTTTCGCTTTTGTACAGTATTTTATTTATTAACTTCTATTTAAACTTTTTGTTCTGTGCCCTTTATGGTGTTGTCTAACCTATTCTAAGACAGAACAAAATAAAGTTCTCAAGCGTAAAAGCTGCACGTCTCAGATTATTCTTCCTTTGCATTCCTATATTCCCCTTTAGTGTTTGTATTTCTGCTGTTTGCCTTTTATGCGTCTGCCAGTTAAGTCCCTTTTTAGTGCCCTGTTGTAGTGATGATTTTTACATATTTATACATTGTGGTGTTTGATTAAAGGAGCATTAAGGCGTAAAGGGTATTACAAATTTAGTTTTGTCTCTGCACTTATGTCCTTATCGTGGTCTCAATGGCCCTTTTTGTATTTGTGCATTCTTCCCATCTTTGCATTTTCCATAAGCCTATTTTAGTTTTATTGGCTTTTATGATTGAATGTTTTCCGTATATCTTTAATTTATGCTCCTTGTCTTGTAAGCCATTGTGCTGTTTTATGCCCATTCCTATTTTTCTGGAACAGTTGTATTTTGTATTTAAATGTACTTTATAAAAGGTTTGCCTTTACTGTTTGTGCGTTTTGTAAATGTATGTGCCTGTTTATATTCTGACTGCCTTCTGTATGTTAGCATTAGTGGCTGTCTTACTACACCATTTTTCTGCTTTGATTCATCTCTATGTTCTTGTGCTGATTTTTATTTGTGCCTGATGCTGCTATTTCATTCAGCCTGTTTGAATTTTGTTCTCCCCGATGGGATGGTTGAGTTTTCTGGGTACTTGATTCATTTTCATGAACTTCTGGAAAACTGGAGATCTTTCTTTTCAAGTGTTCAGCTGCTGGACTTGGGTGGGTGGGACTTGTGTTGTACTTCAGTGGGTGGGTCTTGTCCAAGTTTGATTTTTCACCCTGCACCTCATGAGTCTATCAACTGCAGGTGCAAATCAAAGTCACTTAAGCTACAATATATAGGGATGCCTCCCGTGCAGACACTTTTTTTTTCTTAAGTGTTTTAGTTACATTGTACTAATCTTGTATTTATCTTAATTAAAAAAGGGACAGACAAACTATGGTTTCTCCTCTTGTTCCATTTGAATTTCTATTTTATGACCCTTTTGTCTGTCTGCATTTATTTTATATTTAGATCTTTATTTTAAAGCATTGTTTTTATTGTTAATAAATATCTTTTAACTTGTTTCTTACATTATCTGTTACCTTTTATACCATTGTTTGCCCCTTCTTATATTGTAAAGCTTTGTATGAAAGTTGTAAACTTGTCTTGTATTTTGTTACACTTTGTTTTGTTTTTCATTTTAGTTTTTAAACATTTTCAAAATGACTGTAAAGTACTTGTCGGGTTATAATCTTTTTTTTATAACCCATTATCCTCTGTTGGCCGGTCCCTCCAGCTGTTTAAACAGTCCAGTCTGATGTCCTTCTCACTCAGCATGAAGCCTCTCATTGATGCTCCTCCCGCCTCCTCTACCCATGTTATCTATTTAATGGGGCCTGTGTCTGCTGGCTCCTTGCAGCCTTTTGCCTCATCCTTCATTGCACCTTGGGTCAACCTTTGTATTCCAGATTACCAGCTCCGCCTAGGTGTTGATCCTCTGTCTTTGTGCCAAGCCCCAGACTTAACTTTCACTCTGTCGACCTATCCGTTCCACCATGGGCAGTTATCCCTCAAGCTGTATCGGGGGTCTTGCCTTATTCCTTCAACCTCTGTGGTTCTGCCTCTGCCCTGCAGTGCGGTGGTTTGTCTTGGGTCTTCAGCTCTGCCTAAATCCTCATCTCTAATGGCTCCATCTCATTTTGTTGTCCCCTGGGTTCTGCTTGGTCCATTTACCAAAGGTCCACCTATCCTTTTATTGACTGTGCTACGGCCCTACATCCTGGTGACCTTGTTGGGGCTTCCTGCCATGTTTTGCCTCCCTATTCCCTCCATTATCTCCTCTGTGGTGGTTCCCTCTGTCAGCACCTCCCTTGGTCACAGCTCTCTCAAGCTCCATATCAAAATGTCAATCATCCTCTGTCTCTTATTTAATACTGTTTCAATTTCTTTTGATTTCTTCTAGTACTGTTGTATATTTCTGTTTCCTTTGTATATTTCTATTTCCTTTGTAAGTTTAGTTGTAACTAAATGCTCCTTTTTATTTTTATGCTGTTGATTGACTTAATGTGTTTATTTTATATTTTATTTTGTATTTATGCTTTTGATTTGACTTTTAATGTATTTTTTATTTTGGTGGGAAAGTTACTTTTTGGAAAGTTACTTTTTGAAAAGTTACTTTTTGAAAAGTTACTTTTTGGAAAGTTACTTTTTGGAAAGTTACTTTTTGAAAAGTTACTTTTTGAAAAGTTACTTTTTGGAAAGTTACTTTTTGGAAAGTTACTTTTTGGAAAGTTACTTTTTGGAAAGTTACTTTTTGGAAAGTTACTTTTTGGAAAGTTACTTTTTGGAAAGTTACTTTTTGGAAAGTTACTTTTTGGAAAGTTACTTTTTGAAAAGTTACTTTTTGAAAAGTTACTTTTTGAAAAGTTACTTTTTGGAAAGTTACTTTTTGGAAAGTCACTTTTTGGAAAGTCACTTTTTGAAAAGTCACTTTTTGAAAAGTCACTTTTTGGAAAGTCACTTTTTGGAAAGTCACTTTTTGGAAAGTCACTTTTTGGAAAGTCACTTTTTGGAAAGTCACTTTTTGGAAAGTCACTTTTTGGAAAGTCACTTTTTGAAAAGTCACTTTTTGAAAAGTCACTTTTTGAAAAGTCACTTTTTGAAAAGTCACTTTTTGAAAAGTCACTTTTTGAAAAGTCACTTTTTGAAAAGTCACTTTTTGAAAAGTCACTTTTTGAAAAGTCACTTTTTGAAAAGTCACTTTTTGAAAAGTCACTTTTTGAAAAGTCACTTTTTGAAAAGTCACTTTTTGAAAAGCATTGTTTTTATTGTTAATAAATATGTTTTAACTTGTTTCTCACATTATCTGTTACCTTTTATGCCATTGTTTGCCCCTTCTTATATTGTAAAGCTTTGTATGCAAGTTGTAAACTTGTCTTGTATTTTGTTGCTCTTTGTTTTGTTTGTTTACATTTTAGTTTTTAAACATTTTCAAAATGACTTTAAAGTACTTGTCAGGTTATAATCTTTTTTTTAAACCCATTATACTGTTTTGGCCGGTCCCTCCAGCTGTTTAAATAGTCCATTCTGATATCCTTCTCACTCAGCATGAAGCCTCTCATTGATGCTCCTTCTGCCTCCTCTACCCATGTCATCTAGTTAATGGGGCCTGTGTCTGCTGTCTCCTTGCAGCCTTTTGGCTCATCTTTCATTGCACCTTGGGTCAACCTTTGTATTCCAGATTACCATCTCTCCCTATGTGTTGATGCTCTGTCTTTGTGCCAAGCCCCGGACTTAAATTTCACTCTGTCGACCTACCCGTTCCACCATGGGCAGTTATCTCTCAAGCTGTATTGGGGGTCTTGCCTTATTCCTGCAACCCCTCTGGTTCTGCTTCTGTCCTGCAGTGCAGTGGTCTTACCTTGGGTTAGCTCTACCTAGATCCTCATTTTTAATGGCTCCATCTCTTTTTGTTGTCCCCCGGGTTCTGCCTGGCCCATTTACCATTTGGCCCATTTATCTTTTTTATCAACTGTGCTATGGCCCTACATCCTGGTGACCTTGTTGGGGCTTCCTGCCATGTTCTGCCTCACTATTCTGTCCATTATCTCCACTGTGATGATTCCCTCTGTCAGCACCTACCTTGGTCACAGCTCTCTCCAGCTCCACATCATCAAGCTGCCAATCATCCGCTGCCTCTTTTTAATACGGTTTTCAATTTTTTTTGATTTCTTCTAGTATTGTTGTATATCTCTATTTCCTTTGTATATTTCTATTTTCTTTGTAAGTTTACTTGTAACTTGATGCTCATTTTATTTTTTACCCTTATGTATAGATGTGAATTAGATGTGAATGTGTTGTATTTATGCTGTTGATTGACTTAATGTGTCTTATTTTTTTATTTATTTTTATTTTTGCTGTTTGACGTTTAATGTATTTTGTTATTTATTAATTTATTAATTTTTTTATTTTATTATTCACGTCTTATTTTTATTTATGCTGTTTATTGACTTAATGTATTTTTTAATGTTAAAAAAAAAATTCTTATTTTTATTTATAGTGTTGGTTGACTTAATGTGTTATTTATTTATTTACTTTATTTTTAATTTTTAATTTTTTTAAATAAAAATTGTGTTTTTTTTATTTTAATGTGTTATTTTTGCTGTTGATTGACTTTTAATATATTTAAATTATTTTATTTTTTGTTTTTTGGTCTTTTTTTTATTTTGTTTTTACTTGTACCGTTAATTTTTAATGCATTTTTGTTTTATTGTAAAGAGTTTAATAATTTGTATTCAGAAAAATAATAAAATTAAATTTATTTTAAATGTTTTATTTATTTATTTTATTTATTTATTTTTATTTTTGCTGTTTGACATTTAATGTATTTTTTATTTTTTAATTTATTATTTTTTTTATTTTATTTTTCATGTCTTATTTTTATTTATGCTGTTTATTGACTTAATGTATTTTTTAATGTTTAAAAAAAAAAAATTATTTATAGTGTTGGTTGACTAAATGTGTTATTTATTTATTTATTTATTTTTTAATTTTTTTAAATAAAAATTGTGTTTTTTTATTTTAATGTCTTATTTTTGCTGTTGATTGACTTTTAATATATTTTAATTATTTTATTTTATTTTATTTATTTTTTTTTTTTACTTATACCGTTGATTTTTAATGCATTTTTGTTTTATTGTAAAGAGTTTAATAATTTGTATTCAGAAAAATAATAAAATTAAATTTATTTTAAAAGTTTTTTTTTTTTTTGGCGGCAGGGGTAAGAGGGGTAAGAGGGGTAAGAGGGGTAAGAGGGGTAAGAGGGGTAAGAGGGGTAAGAGGGGTAAGAGGGGTAAGAGGGGTAAGAGGGGTAAGAGGGGTAAGAGGGGTAAGAGGGGTAAGAGGGGTAAGAGGGGTAAGAGGGGTAAGAGGGGTAAGAGGGGTAAGAGGGGTAAGAGGGGTAAGAGGGGTAAGAGGGGTAAGAGGGGTAAGAGGGGTAAGAGGGGTAAGAGGGGTAAGAGGGGTAAGAGGGGTAAGAGGGGTAAGAGGGGTAAGAGGGGTAAGAGGGGTAAGAGGGGTAAGAGGGGTAAGAGGGGTAAGAGGGGTAAGAGGGGTAAGAGGGGTAAGAGGGGTAAGAGGGGTAAGAGGGGTAAGAGGGGTAAGAGGGGTAAGAGGGGTAAGAGGGGTAAGAGGGGTAAGAGGGGTAAGAGGGGTAAGAGGGGTAAGAGGGGTAAGAGGGGTAAGAGGGGTAAGAGGGGTAAGAGGGGTAAGAGGGGTAAGAGGGGTAAGAGGGGTAAGAGGGGTAAGAGGGGTAAGAGGGGTAAGAGGGGTAAGAGGGGTAAGAGGGGTAAGAGGGGTAAGAGGGGTAAGAGGGGTAAGAGGGGTAAGAGGGGTAAGAGGGGTAAGAGGGGTAAGAGGGGTAAGAGGGGTAAGAGGGGTAAGAGGGGTAAGAGGGGTTAGGGTTAGGGTTAGGGTTAAGGTTAGGGTTAGGGTTAGAGTTAGGGTTAGGGTTAGGGTTAGGGTTAGGGTTAGGGTTAGGGTTAGGGTTAGGGTTAGGGTTAGGGTTAGAGAGGTTAGGGTTAGAGAGGTTAGGGTTAGGGTTAGGGTTAGGGTTAGGGTTAGGGTTAGGGTTAGGGTTAGGGTTAGGGTTAGGGTTAGGGTTAGGGTTAGGGTTAGGGTTAGGGTTAGGGTTAGGGTTAGGGTTAGGTTAGGGTTAGGGTTAGAGTGGGTTAGGGTTAGGGTTAGGGTTAGGGTAATAGGGTAAAATGCGAAGATGAGCCCCCGGGCTCATGAGCCCCCCCCCCATTTCTCCTGGTTCCCGGGGGCCCACGTGGCTGAAACTCCGCCCATATACTAATTAGGGGGCGGCGAGTCGATTGCAAGTGGTTTGGGATCTCTAGCGCCACCAGGTGTCTAGTTTTGGTATTGTCACCCCCCTTATTATTGGTCCTAGAGAGCTGAAACTCCGCCCATATACTAATTAGTGGGCGGGGAGTCGATTGCAATTGGTTTGGGATCTCTAGCGCCACCAGGGGTTACGGTAATAGGGTAAAATGCGAAGATGAGCCCCCGGGCTCATGAGCCCCCCCCCCATTTCTCCTGGTTCCCGGGGGCCCACGTGGCTGAAACTCCGCCCATATACTAATTCGGGGGCGGGGAGTCGATTGCAAGTGGTTTGGGATCTCTAGCGCCACCAGGGGACAAGATATGGTACTGCAAATAGGGTTGACTTTCACAGTTTCAGTGGGTGGGACTTGTGTTTTTGGGGTTGGGACTTGTCTTTTTTTTGGAGGTGGGACTTGTGTTTTTTTTGGGTGGGACTTGTGTTTTTTTTGGGTGGGACTTGTGTTTTTTTTTTTTTGTAGGTTGGACTTGTGTTTTTTTTTTTTTTTTTTTTTTTTTTTAAGGTTGGACTTGTGTTTTTTGGAGGTGGGACTTGTGTTTTTTTTGGGTGGGACTTGTGTTTTTTTTGGGTGGGACTTGTGTTTTTTTTTTTTTTTTTTTTTTTTTTAAGGTTGGACTTGTGTTTTTTGGAGGTGGGACTTGTGTTTTTTTTGGGTGGGACTTGTGTTTTTTTTGGGTGGGACTTGTTTTTTTTTTTTTTTTTTTGTAGGTTGGACTTGTGTTTTTTTTTTTTTTTTTTGGAGGTGGGACTTGTGTTTTTTGGGGTTGGGACTTGTGTTTTTTGGAGGTGGGACTTGTGTTTTTTGGAGGTGGGACTTGTGTTTTTTGTGGGTGGGACTTGTGTTTTTTGGGGGGTGGGACTTGTGTTTTTTTTTTTTTTGGAGGTGGGACTTGTGTTTTTTGTAGGTGGGATAACACCACACCAGGCCAGGAGACCTTATAGCTCCGCCCAGATAGGTGCCAGCGACATACAATTGGTATCATTCGAAAGGGTTTGTTCCCACCTTTCAAATGAGCCCCGCCCCATGTCTGTGTGACGTATGGTTCATGAGATATAGCCACCCAAAGTGTAAAACGGAAGTGGTCATATCTCCTAAAGGGAAGGTCGTATCGAACCATGGGATGGGTCAACCGTGAGGTCTGAATGAGTGCTTTAAGATGACACCAGACTTGTGTCATTCTGAGCTTTGGGGGAGGAGCTAGGGGACCAAATGTAATCATGTATCCAAAAATTATCTCGGTGTAGGAAAGTCGAAACGACTCGTGATTGGTGTCATTGGAAAGGTCTCGGCGAGTGCTTTCCAACGACACCTCGTTTGTGTCGCTGCGACCTTCCTAGGCCGAGATATTTTTTTGATACGCGAATATATATTGTGCCATAGCTCCGCCCCGGAAGTTGTCAGTGATATAAATAGGGCGTCATTGGAAAGGGTTTTTGAAGACCTTTCGAATGAGTCTACTCTGATGTCTCTACGATGTTCCAGTCGGGAGTTATTGGCACTCCAAAAATACCCGGAAGTGACCTTATAGCTCCGCCCAGGAAGGGCTAGGGGTGGAGTTAGGGGTGGAGTTAGGGGTGGAGTTAGGGGTGGAGTTAGGGTTAGGGTTAGGGTTAGGGTTAGGGTTAGGGTTAGGGTTAGGGTTAGGGTTAGGGTTAGGGTTAGGGTTAGGGTTAGGGTTAGGGTTAGGGTTAGAGAGGTTAGGGTTAGGGTTAGGTTAGGGTTAGGGTTAGGGTTAGGGTTAGGGTTAGGGTTAGGGTTAGGGTTAGGGTTAGGGTTAGGGTTAGGGTTAGGGTTAGGGTTAGGGTTAGGTAATAGGGTAAAATGCGAAGATGAGCCCCCGGGCTCATGAGCCCCCCCCCTATTTCTCCTGGTTCCCGGGGGCCCACGTAGCTGAAACTCCGCCCATATACTAATTAGGGGGCGGGGAGTCGATTGCAAGTGGTTTGGGATCTCTAGCGCCACCAGGTGTCTAGATTTGGTATTGTCACCCCCCTTATTATTGGTCCTAGAGAGCTGAAACTCCGCCCATATACTAATTAGTGGGCGGGGAGTCGATTGGAAGTGGTTTGGAATCTCTAGCGCCACCAGGGGCCGAGATATGGTAGGGTAAAATGCGAAGATGAGCCCCCGGGCTCATGAGCCCCCCCCCATTTCTCCTGGTTCCCGGGGGCCCACGTGGCTGAAACTCCGCCCATATACTAATTCGGGGGCGGGGAGTCGATTGCAAGTGGTTTGGGATCTCTAGCGCCACCAGGGGACAAGATATGGTACTGCAAATAGGGTTGACTTTCACAGTTTCAGTGGGTGGGACTTGTGTTTTTGGGGTTGGGACTTGTGTTTTTTTTGGAGGTGGGACTTGTGTTTTTTTTGGGTGGGACTTGTGTTTTTTTTGGGTGGGACTTGTGTTTTTTTTTTTTTTTTTGTAGGTTGGACTTGTGTTTTTTTTTTTTTTTTTTTTTTTTTTAAGGTTGGACTTGTGTTTTTTGGAGGTGGGACTTGTGTTTTTTTTGGGTGGGACTTGTGTTTTTTTTGGGTGGGACTTGTGTTTTTTTTTTTTTTTTGTAGGTTGGACTTGTGTTTTTTTTTTTTTTTTTTTTTTTTAAGGTTGGACTTGTGTTTTTTGGAGGTGGGACTTGTGTTTTTTTTGGGTGGGACTTGTGTTTTTTTTTTGGGTGGGACTTGTTTTTTTTTTTTTTTTTTTTTTTTTGTAGGTTGGACTTGTGTTTTTTTTTTTTTTTGGAGGTGGGACTTGTGTTTTTTGGGGTTGGGACTTGTGTTTTTTGGAGGTGGGACTTGTGTTTTTTGTGGGTGGGACTTGTGTTTTTTGGGGGGTGGGACTTGTGTTTTTTTTTTTTTTTGGAGGTGGGACTTGTGTTTTTTGTAGGTGGGATGACACCACACCAGGCCAGGAGACCTTATAGCTCCGCCCAGGTAGGTGCCAGCGACATATAATTGGTATCATTCGAAAGGGCTTGTTCCCACCTTTCAAATGAGCCCCGCCCCATGTCTGTGTGACGTATAGTTCATGACATATAGCCACCCAAAGTGTAAAACGGAAGTGGTCATATCTCCTAAAGGGAAGGTCGTATCGAACCATGGGATGGGTCAACCGTGAGGTCTGAATGAGTGCTTTAAGATGATACCAGACTTGTGTCATTCTGAGCTTTGGGGGAGGAGCTAGGGGACCAAACGTAATCATGTATCCAAAAATTATCTCGGTGTAGGAAAGTCGAAACGACTCGTGATTGGTGTCATTGGAAAGGTCTCGGCGAGTGCTTTCCAACGACACCTCGTTTGTGTCGCTGCGACCTTCCTAGGCCGAGATATTTTTTTGATACGCGAATATATATTGTGCCATAGCTCCGCCCCGGAAGTTTTCAGTGATATAAATAGGGCGTCATTGGAAAGGGTTTTCGAAGACCTTTCGAATGAGTCTACTCTGATGTCTCTACGATGTTCCAGTCGGGAGTTATTGGCACTCCAAAAATACCCGGAAGTGACCTTATAGCTCCGCCCAGGAAGGGCTAGGGGTGG
>NC_142781.1:36556741-36564241 GCF_988280905.1 Pimephales promelas
ACAGTTTCAGTCGGTGGGACTTGTGTTTTTGGGGTTGGGACTTGTGTTTTTTTTGGAGGTGGGACTTGTGTTTTTTTTGGGTGGGACTTGTGTTTTTTTTGGGTGGGACTTGTGTTTTTTTTTTTTTTTTGTAGGTTGGACTTGTGTTTTTTTTTTTTTTTTTTTTTAAGGTTGGACTTGTGTTTTTTGGAGGTGGGACTTGTGTTTTTTTTGGGTGGGACTTGTGTTTTTTTTGGGTGGGACTTGTGTTTTTTTTTTTTTTTTGTAGGTTGGACTTGTGTTTTTTTTTTTTTTTTTTTTTTAAGGTTGGACTTGTGTTTTTTGGAGGTGGGACTTGTGTTTTTTTTGGGTGGGACTTGTGTTTTTTTTGGGTGGGACTTGTTTTTTTTTTTTTTTTTTTTTTTGTAGGTTGGACTTGTGTTTTTTTTTTTTTTTTTGGAGGTGGGACTTGTGTTTTTTGGGGTTGGGACTTGTGTTTTTTGGAGGTGGGACTTGTGTTTTTTGGAGGTGGGACTTGTGTTTTTTGTGGGTGGGACTTGTGTTTTTTGGGGGGTGGGACTTGTGTTTTTTTTTTTTTTGGAGGTGGGACTTGTGTTTTTTGTAGGTGGGATGACACCACACAAGGCCAGGAGACCTTATAGCTCCGCCCAGATAGGTGCCAGCGACATACAATTGGTATCATTCGAAAGGGTTTGTTCCCACCTTTCAAATGAGCCCCGCCCCATGTCTGTGTGACGTATAGTTCATGACATATAGCCACCCAAAGTGTAAAACGGAAGTGGTCATATCTCCTAAAGGGAAGGTCGTATCGAACCATGGGATGGGTCAACCGTGAGGTCTGAATGAGTGCTTTAAGATGACACCAGACTTGTGTCATTCTGAGCTTTGGGGGAGGAGCTAGGGGACCAAATGTAATCATGTATCCAAAAATTATCTCGGTGTAGGAAAGTCGAAACGTCTCGTGATTGGTGTCATTGGAAAGGTCTCGGCGAGTGCTTTCCAACGACACCTCGTTTGTGTCGCTGCGACCTTCCTAGGCCGAGATATTTTTTTGATACGCGAATATATATTGTGCCATAGCTCCGCCCCGGAAGGGTTAGGGTTAGGGTTAGGGTTAGGGTTAGGGTTAGGGTTAGGGTTAGGGTTAGGGTTAGGGTTAGGGTTAGGGTTAGGGGTTAGGGTTAGGGTTAGGGTTAGGGTTAGGGTTAGGGTTAGGGTTAGGGTTAGGGTTAGAGGGTTAGAGTTAGGGTTAGGGTTAGGGTTAGGGTTAGGGTTAGGGTTAGGGTTAGGTTAGGGTTAGGGTTAGGGTTAGAGTTGGGTTAGGTTAGAGTTAGGTAATAGGGTAAAATGCGAAGATGAGCCCCCGGGCTCATGAGCCCCCCCCCCATTTCTCCTGGTTCCCGGGGGCCCACGTTGCTGAAACTCCGCCCATATACTAATTAGTGGGCGGGGAGTCGATTGCAAGTGGTTTGGGATCTCTAGCGCCACCAGGTGTCTAGTTTTGGTATTGTCACCCCCCTTATTATTGGTCCTAGAGAGCTGAAACTCCGCCCATATACTAATTTGTGGGCGGGGAGTCGATTGGAAGTGGTTTGGAATCTCTAGCGCCACCAGGGGCCGAGATATGGTAGGGTAAAATGCGAAGATGAGCCCCCGGGCTCATGAGCCCCCCCTCATTTCTCCTGGTTCCCGGGGGCCCACGTGGCTGAAACTCCGCCCACATACTAATTAGTGGGCGGGGAGTCGATTGCAAGTGGTTTGGGATCTCTAGCGCCACCAGGGGACAAGATATGGTACTGCAAATAGGGTTGACTTTCACAGTTTCAGTCGGTGGGACTTGTGTTTTTGGGGTTGGGACTTGTGTTTTTTTTGGAGGTGGGACTTGTGTTTTTTTTGGGTGGGACTTGTGTTTTTTTTGGGTGGGACTTGTGTTTTTTTTTTTTTTTTGTAGGTTGGACTTGTGTTTTTTTTTTTTTTTTTTTTTTAAGGTTGGACTTGTGTTTTTTGGAGGTGGGACTTGTGTTTTTTTTGGGTGGGACTTGTGTTTTTTTTGGGTGGGACTTGTGTTTTTTTTTTTTTTTTGTAGGTTGGACTTGTGTTTTTTTTTTTTTTTTTTTTTTTAAGGTTGGACTTGTGTTTTTTGGAGGTGGGACTTGTGTTTTTTTTGGGTGGGACTTGTGTTTTTTTTGGGTGGGACTTGTTTTTTTTTTTTTTTTTTTTTTTGTAGGTTGGACTTGTGTTTTTTTTTTTTTTTTTGGAGGTGGGACTTGTGTTTTTTGGGGTTGGGACTTGTGTTTTTTGGAGGTGGGACTTGTGTTTTTTGGAGGTGGGACTTGTGTTTTTTGTGGGTGGGACTTGTGTTTTTTGGGGGGTGGGACTTGTGTTTTTTTTTTTTTTGGAGGTGGGACTTGTGTTTTTTGTAGGTGGGATGACACCACACAAGGCCAGGAGACCTTATAGCTCCGCCCAGATAGGTGCCAGCGACATACAATTGGTATCATTCGAAAGGGTTTGTTCCCACCTTTCAAATGAGCCCCGCCCCATGTCTGTGTGACGTATAGTTCATGACATATAGCCACCCAAAGTGTAAAACGGAAGTGGTCATATCTCCTAAAGGGAAGGTCGTATCGAACCATGGGATGGGTCAACCGTGAGGTCTGAATGAGTGCTTTAAGATGACACCAGACTTGTGTCATTCTGAGCTTTGGGGGAGGAGCTAGGGGACCAAATGTAATCATGTATCCAAAAATTATCTCGGTGTAGGAAAGTCGAAACGTCTCGTGATTGGTGTCATTGGAAAGGTCTCGGCGAGTGCTTTCCAACGACACCTCGTTTGTGTCGCTGCGACCTTCCTAGGCCGAGATATTTTTTTGATACGCGAATATATATTGTGCCATAGCTCCGCCCCGGAAGGGTTAGGGTTAGGGTTAGGGTTAGGGTTAGGGTTAGGGTTAGGGTTAGGGTTAGGGTTAGGGTTAGGGTTAGGGTTAGGGGTTAGGGTTAGGGTTAGGGTTAGGGTTAGGGTTAGGGTTAGGGTTAGGGTTAGGGTTAGAGGGTTAGAGTTAGGGTTAGGGTTAGGGTTAGGGTTAGGGTTAGGGTTAGGGTTAGGTTAGGGTTAGGGTTAGGGTTAGAGTTGGGTTAGGTTAGAGTTAGGTAATAGGGTAAAATGCGAAGATGAGCCCCCGGGCTCATGAGCCCCCCCCCCATTTCTCCTGGTTCCCGGGGGCCCACGTTGCTGAAACTCCGCCCATATACTAATTAGTGGGCGGGGAGTCGATTGCAAGTGGTTTGGGATCTCTAGCGCCACCAGGTGTCTAGTTTTGGTATTGTCACCCCCCTTATTATTGGTCCTAGAGAGCTGAAACTCCGCCCATATACTAATTTGTGGGCGGGGAGTCGATTGGAAGTGGTTTGGAATCTCTAGCGCCACCAGGGGCCGAGATATGGTAGGGTAAAATGCGAAGATGAGCCCCCGGGCTCATGAGCCCCCCCTCATTTCTCCTGGTTCCCGGGGGCCCACGTGGCTGAAACTCCGCCCACATACTAATTAGTGGGCGGGGAGTCGATTGCAAGTGGTTTGGGATCTCTAGCGCCACCAGGGGACAAGATATGGTACTGCAAATAGGGTTGACTTTCACAGTTTCAGTCGGTGGGACTTGTGTTTTTGGGGTTGGGACTTGTGTTTTTTTTGGAGGTGGGACTTGTGTTTTTTTTGGGTGGGACTTGTGTTTTTTTTGGGTGGGACTTGTGTTTTTTTTTTTTTTTTGTAGGTTGGACTTGTGTTTTTTTTTTTTTTTTTTTTTTAAGGTTGGACTTGTGTTTTTTGGAGGTGGGACTTGTGTTTTTTTTGGGTGGGACTTGTGTTTTTTTTGGGTGGGACTTGTGTTTTTTTTTTTTTTTTGTAGGTTGGACTTGTGTTTTTTTTTTTTTTTTTTTTTTTAAGGTTGGACTTGTGTTTTTTGGAGGTGGGACTTGTGTTTTTTTTGGGTGGGACTTGTGTTTTTTTTGGGTGGGACTTGTTTTTTTTTTTTTTTTTTTTTTGTAGGTTGGACTTGTGTTTTTTTTTTTTTTTTGGAGGTGGGACTTGTGTTTTTTGGGGTTGGGACTTGTGTTTTTTGGAGGTGGGACTTGTGTTTTTTGGAGGTGGGACTTGTGTTTTTTGTGGGTGGGACTTGTGTTTTTTGGGGGGTGGGACTTGTGTTTTTTTTTTTTTTGGAGGTGGGACTTGTGTTTTTTGTAGGTGGGATGACACCACACAAGGCCAGGAGACCTTATAGCTCCGCCCAGATAGGTGCCAGCGACATACAATTGGTATCATTCGAAAGGGTTTGTTCCCACCTTTCAAATGAGCCCCGCCCCATGTCTGTGTGACGTATAGTTCATGACATATAGCCACCCAAAGTGTAAAACGGAAGTGGTCATATCTCCTAAAGGGAAGGTCGTATCGAACCATGGGATGGGTCAACCGTGAGGTCTGAATGAGTGCTTTAAGATGACACCAGACTTGTGTCATTCTGAGCTTTGGGGGAGGAGCTAGGGGACCAAATGTAATCATGTATCCAAAAATTATCTCGGTGTAGGAAAGTCGAAACGTCTCGTGATTGGTGTCATTGGAAAGGTCTCGGCGAGTGCTTTCCAACGACACCTCGTTTGTGTCGCTGCGACCTTCCTAGGCCGAGATATTTTTTTGATACGCGAATATATATTGTGCCATAGCTCCGCCCCGGAAGGGTTAGGGTTAGGGTTAGGGTTAGGGTTAGGGTTAGGGTTAGGGTTAGGGTTAGGGTTAGGGTTAGGGTTAGGGTTAGGGGTTAGGGTTAGGGTTAGGGTTAGGGTTAGGGTTAGGGTTAGGGTTAGGGTTAGGGTTAGAGGGTTAGAGTTAGGGTTAGGGTTAGGGTTAGGGTTAGGGTTAGGGTTAGGGTTAGGTTAGGGTTAGGGTTAGGGTTAGAGTTGGGTTAGGTTAGAGTTAGGTAATAGGGTAAAATGCGAAGATGAGCCCCCGGGCTCATGAGCCCCCCCCCCATTTCTCCTGGTTCCCGGGGGCCCACGTTGCTGAAACTCCGCCCATATACTAATTAGTGGGCGGGGAGTCGATTGCAAGTGGTTTGGGATCTCTAGCGCCACCAGGTGTCTAGTTTTGGTATTGTCACCCCCCTTATTATTGGTCCTAGAGAGCTGAAACTCCGCCCATATACTAATTTGTGGGCGGGGAGTCGATTGGAAGTGGTTTGGAATCTCTAGCGCCACCAGGGGCCGAGATATGGTAGGGTAAAATGCGAAGATGAGCCCCCGGGCTCATGAGCCCCCCCTCATTTCTCCTGGTTCCCGGGGGCCCACGTGGCTGAAACTCCGCCCACATACTAATTAGTGGGCGGGGAGTCGATTGCAAGTGGTTTGGGATCTCTAGCGCCACCAGGGGACAAGATATGGTACTGCAAATAGGGTTGACTTTCACAGTTTCAGTCGGTGGGACTTGTGTTTTTGGGGTTGGGACTTGTGTTTTTTTTGGAGGTGGGACTTGTGTTTTTTTTGGGTGGGACTTGTGTTTTTTTTGGGTGGGACTTGTGTTTTTTTTTTTTTTTTGTAGGTTGGACTTGTGTTTTTTTTTTTTTTTTTTTTTTAAGGTTGGACTTGTGTTTTTTGGAGGTGGGACTTGTGTTTTTTTTGGGTGGGACTTGTGTTTTTTTTGGGTGGGACTTGTGTTTTTTTTTTTTTTTTGTAGGTTGGACTTGTGTTTTTTTTTTTTTTTTTTTTTTAAGGTTGGACTTGTGTTTTTTGGAGGTGGGACTTGTGTTTTTTTTGGGTGGGACTTGTGTTTTTTTTGGGTGGGACTTGTTTTTTTTTTTTTTTTTTTTTTGTAGGTTGGACTTGTGTTTTTTTTTTTTTTTTGGAGGTGGGACTTGTGTTTTTTGGGGTTGGGACTTGTGTTTTTTGGAGGTGGGACTTGTGTTTTTTGGAGGTGGGACTTGTGTTTTTTGTGGGTGGGACTTGTGTTTTTTGGGGGGTGGGACTTGTGTTTTTTTTTTTTTTGGAGGTGGGACTTGTGTTTTTTGTAGGTGGGATGACACCACACAAGGCCAGGAGACCTTATAGCTCCGCCCAGATAGGTGCCAGCGACATACAATTGGTATCATTCGAAAGGGTTTGTTCCCACCTTTCAAATGAGCCCCGCCCCATGTCTGTGTGACGTATAGTTCATGACATATAGCCACCCAAAGTGTAAAACGGAAGTGGTCATATCTCCTAAAGGGAAGGTCGTATCGAACCATGGGATGGGTCAACCGTGAGGTCTGAATGAGTGCTTTAAGATGACACCAGACTTGTGTCATTCTGAGCTTTGGGGGAGGAGCTAGGGGACCAAATGTAATCATGTATCCAAAAATTATCTCGGTGTAGGAAAGTCGAAACGTCTCGTGATTGGTGTCATTGGAAAGGTCTCGGCGAGTGCTTTCCAACGACACCTCGTTTGTGTCGCTGCGACCTTCCTAGGCCGAGATATTTTTTTGATACGCGAATATATATTGTGCCATAGCTCCGCCCCGGAAGGGTTAGGGTTAGGGTTAGGGTTAGGGTTAGGGTTAGGGTTAGGGTTAGGGTTAGGGTTAGGGTTAGGGTTAGGGTTAGGGGTTAGGGTTAGGGTTAGGGTTAGGGTTAGGGTTAGGGTTAGGGTTAGGGTTAGGGTTAGAGGGTTAGAGTTAGGGTTAGGGTTAGGGTTAGGGTTAGGGTTAGGGTTAGGGTTAGGTTAGGGTTAGGGTTAGGGTTAGAGTTGGGTTAGGTTAGAGTTAGGTAATAGGGTAAAATGCGAAGATGAGCCCCCGGGCTCATGAGCCCCCCCCCCATTTCTCCTGGTTCCCGGGGGCCCACGTTGCTGAAACTCCGCCCATATACTAATTAGTGGGCGGGGAGTCGATTGCAAGTGGTTTGGGATCTCTAGCGCCACCAGGTGTCTAGTTTTGGTATTGTCACCCCCCTTATTATTGGTCCTAGAGAGCTGAAACTCCGCCCATATACTAATTTGTGGGCGGGGAGTCGATTGGAAGTGGTTTGGAATCTCTAGCGCCACCAGGGGCCGAGATATGGTAGGGTAAAATGCGAAGATGAGCCCCCGGGCTCATGAGCCCCCCCTCATTTCTCCTGGTTCCCGGGGGCCCACGTGGCTGAAACTCCGCCCACATACTAATTAGTGGGCGGGGAGTCGATTGCAAGTGGTTTGGGATCTCTAGCGCCACCAGGGGACAAGATATGGTACTGCAAATAGGGTTGACTTTCACAGTTTCAGTCGGTGGGACTTGTGTTTTTGGGGTTGGGACTTGTGTTTTTTTTGGAGGTGGGACTTGTGTTTTTTTTGGGTGGGACTTGTGTTTTTTTTGGGTGGGACTTGTGTTTTTTTTTTTTTTTTGTAGGTTGGACTTGTGTTTTTTTTTTTTTTTTTTTTTTAAGGTTGGACTTGTGTTTTTTGGAGGTGGGACTTGTGTTTTTTTTGGGTGGGACTTGTGTTTT
>NC_142782.1:0-7500 GCF_988280905.1 Pimephales promelas
ATGTATTGCTCTAACCCTAACCCTAACCCTAACCCTAACCCTAACCCTAACCCTAACCCTAACCCTAACCCTAACCCTAACCCTAACCCTAACCCTAACCCTAACCCTAACCCTAACCCTAACCCTAACCCTAACCCTAACCCTAACCCTAACCCTAACCCTAACCCTAACCCTAACCCTAACCCTAACCCTAACCCTAACCCTAACCCTAACCCTAACCCTAACCCTAACCCTAACCCTAACCCTAACCCTAACCCTAACCCTAACCCTAACCCTAACCCTAACCCTAACCCTAACCCTAACCCTAACCCTAACCCTAACCCTAACCCTAACCCTAACCCTAACCCTAACCCTAACCCTAACCCTAACCCTAACCCTAACCCTAACCCTAACCCTAACCCTAACCCTAACCCTAACCCTAACCCTAACCCTAACCCTAACCCTAACCCTAACCCTAACCCTAACCCTAACCCTAACCCTAACCCTAACCCTAACCCTAACCCTAACCCTAACCCTAACCCTAACCCTAACCCTAACCCTAACCCTAACCCTAACCCTAACCCTAACCCTAACCCTAACCCTAACCCTAACCCTAACCCTAACCCTAACCCTAACCCTAACCCTAACCCTAACCCTAACCCTAACCCTAACCCTAACCCTAACCCTAACCCTAACCCTAACCCTAACCCTAACCCTAACCCTAACCCTAACCCTAACCCTAACCCTAACCCTAACCCTAACCCTAACCCTAACCCTAACCCTAACCCTAACCCTAACCCTAACCCTAACCCTAACCCTAACCCTAACCCTAACCCTAACCCTAACCCTAACCCTAACCCTAACCCTAACCCTAACCCTAACCCTAACCCTAACCCTAACCCTAACCCTAACCCTAACCCTAACCCTAACCCTAACCCTAACCCTAACCCTAACCCTAACCCTAACCCTAACCCTAACCCTAACCCTAACCCTAACCCTAACCCTAACCCTAACCCTAACCCTAACCCTAACCCTAACCCTAACCCTAACCCTAACCCTAACCCTAACCCTAACCCTAACCCTAACCCTAACCCTAACCCTAACCCTAACCCTAACCCTAACCCTAACCCTAACCCTAACCCTAACCCTAACCCTAACCCTAACCCTAACCCTAACCCTAACCCTAACCCTAACCCTAACCCTAACCCTAACCCTAACCCTAACCCTAACCCTAACCCTAACCCTAACCCTAACCCTAACCCTAACCCTAACCCTAACCCTAACCCTAACCCTAACCCTAACCCTAACCCTAACCCTAACCCTAACCCTAACCCTAACCCTAACCCTAACCCTAACCCTAACCCTAACCCTAACCCTAACCCTAACCCTAACCCTAACCCTAACCCTAACCCTAACCCTAACCCTAACCCTAACCCTAACCCTAACCCTAACCCTAACCCTAACCCTAACCCTAACCCTAACCCTAACCCTAACCCTAACCCTAACCCTAACCCTAACCCTAACCCTAACCCTAACCCTAACCCTAACCCTAACCCTAACCCTAACCCTAACCCTAACCCTAACCCTAACCCTAACCCTAACCCTAACCCTAACCCTAACCCTAACCCTAACCCTAACCCTAACCCTAACCCTAACCCTAACCCTAACCCTAACCCTAACCCTAACCCTAACCCTAACCCTAACCCTAACCCTAACCCTAACCCTAACCCTAACCCTAACCCTAACCCTAACCCTAACCCTAACCCTAACCCTAACCCTAACCCTAACCCTAACCCTAACCCTAACCCTAACCCTAACCCTAACCCTAACCCTAACCCTAACCCTAACCCTAACCCTAACCCTAACCCTAACCCTAACCCTAACCCTAACCCTAACCCTAACCCTAACCCTAACCCTAACCCTAACCCTAACCCTAACCCTAACCCTAACCCTAACCCTAACCCTAACCCTAACCCTAACCCTAACCCTAACCCTAACCCTAACCCTAACCCTAACCCTAACCCTAACCCTAACCCTAACCCTAACCCTAACCCTAACCCTAACCCTAACCCTAACCCTAACCCTAACCCTAACCCTAACCCTAACCCTAACCCTAACCCTAACCCTAACCCTAACCCTAACCCTAACCCTAACCCTAACCCTAACCCTAACCCTAACCCTAACCCTAACCCTAACCCTAACCCTAACCCTAACCCTAACCCTAACCCTAACCCTAACCCTAACCCTAACCCTAACCCTAACCCTAACCCTAACCCTAACCCTAACCCTAACCCTAACCCTAACCCTAACCCTAACCCTAACCCTAACCCTAACCCTAACCCTAACCCTAACCCTAACCCTAACCCTAACCCTAACCCTAACCCTAACCCTAACCCTAACCCTAACCCTAACCCTAACCCTAACCCTAACCCTAACCCTAACCCTAACCCTAACCCTAACCCTAACCCTAACCCTAACCCTAACCCTAACCCTAACCCTAACCCTAACCCTAACCCTAACCCTAACCCTAACCCTAACCCTAACCCTAACCCTAACCCTAACCCTAACCCTAACCCTAACCCTAACCCTAACCCTAACCCTAACCCTAACCCTAACCCTAACCCTAACCCTAACCCTAACCCTAACCCTAACCCTAACCCTAACCCTAACCCTAACCCTAACCCTAACCCTAACCCTAACCCTAACCCTAACCCTAACCCTAACCCTAACCCTAACCCTAACCCTAACCCTAACCCTAACCCTAACCCTAACCCTAACCCTAACCCTAACCCTAACCCTAACCCTAACCCTAACCCTAACCCTAACCCTAACCCTAACCCTAACCCTAACCCTAACCCTAACCCTAACCCTAACCCTAACCCTAACCCTAACCCTAACCCTAACCCTAACCCTAACCCTAACCCTAACCCTAACCCTAACCCTAACCCTAACCCTAACCCTAACCCTAACCCTAACCCTAACCCTAACCCTAACCCTAACCCTAACCCTAACCCTAACCCTAACCCTAACCCTAACCCTAACCCTAACCCTAACCCTAACCCTAACCCTAACCCTAACCCTAACCCTAACCCTAACCCTAACCCTAACCCTAACCCTAACCCTAACCCTAACCCTAACCCTAACCCTAACCCTAACCCTAACCCTAACCCTAACCCTAACCCTAACCCTAACCCTAACCCTAACCCTAACCCTAACCCTAACCCTAACCCTAACCCTAACCCTAACCCTAACCCTAACCCTAACCCTAACCCTAACCCTAACCCTAACCCTAACCCTAACCCTAACCCTAACCCTAACCCTAACCCTAACCCTAACCCTAACCCTAACCCTAACCCTAACCCTAACCCTAACCCTAACCCTAACCCTAACCCTAACCCTAACCCTAACCCTAACCCTAACCCTAACCCTAACCCTAACCCTAACCCTAACCCTAACCCTAACCCTAACCCTAACCCTAACCCTAACCCTAACCCTAACCCTAACCCTAACCCTAACCCTAACCCTAACCCTAACCCTAACCCTAACCCTAACCCTAACCCTAACCCTAACCCTAACCCTAACCCTAACCCTAACCCTAACCCTAACCCTAACCCTAACCCTAACCCTAACCCTAACCCTAACCCTAACCCTAACCCTAACCCTAACCCTAACCCTAACCCTAACCCTAACCCTAACCCTAACCCTAACCCTAACCCTAACCCTAACCCTAACCCTAACCCTAACCCTAACCCTAACCCTAACCCTAACCCTAACCCTAACCCTAACCCTAACCCTAACCCTAACCCTAACCCTAACCCTAACCCTAACCCTAACCCTAACCCTAACCCTAACCCTAACCCTAACCCTAACCCTAACCCTAACCCTAACCCTAACCCTAACCCTAACCCTAACCCTAACCCTAACCCTAACCCTAACCCTAACCCTAACCCTAACCCTAACCCTAACCCTAACCCTAACCCTAACCCTAACCCTAACCCTAACCCTAACCCTAACCCTAACCCTAACCCTAACCCTAACCCTAACCCTAACCCTAACCCTAACCCTAACCCTAACCCTAACCCTAACCCTAACCCTAACCCTAACCCTAACCCTAACCCTAACCCTAACCCTAACCCTAACCCTAACCCTAACCCTAACCCTAACCCTAACCCTAACCCTAACCCTAACCCTAACCCTAACCCTAACCCTAACCCTAACCCTAACCCTAACCCTAACCCTAACCCTAACCCTAACCCTAACCCTAACCCTAACCCTAACCCTAACCCTAACCCTAACCCTAACCCTAACCCTAACCCTAACCCTAACCCTAACCCTAACCCTAACCCTAACCCTAACCCTAACCCTAACCCTAACCCTAACCCTAACCCTAACCCTAACCCTAACCCTAACCCTAACCCTAACCCTAACCCTAACCCTAACCCTAACCCTAACCCTAACCCTAACCCTAACCCTAACCCTAACCCTAACCCTAACCCTAACCCTAACCCTAACCCTAACCCTAACCCTAACCCTAACCCTAACCCTAACCCTAACCCTAACCCTAACCCTAACCCTAACCCTAACCCTAACCCTAACCCTAACCCTAACCCTAACCCTAACCCTAACCCTAACCCTAACCCTAACCCTAACCCTAACCCTAACCCTAACCCTAACCCTAACCCTAACCCTAACCCTAACCCTAACCCTAACCCTAACCCTAACCCTAACCCTAACCCTAACCCTAACCCTAACCCTAACCCTAACCCTAACCCTAACCCTAACCCTAACCCTAACCCTAACCCTAACCCTAACCCTAACCCTAACCCTAACCCTAACCCTAACCCTAACCCTAACCCTAACCCTAACCCTAACCCTAACCCTAACCCTAACCCTAACCCTAACCCTAACCCTAACCCTAACCCTAACCCTAACCCTAACCCTAACCCTAACCCTAACCCTAACCCTAACCCTAACCCTAACCCTAACCCTAACCCTAACCCTAACCCTAACCCTAACCCTAACCCTAACCCTAACCTAACCCTAACCCTAACCCTAACCCTAACCCTAACCCTAACCCTAACCCTAACCCTAACCCTAACCCTAACCCTAACCCTAACCCTAACCCTAACCCTAACCCTAACCCTAACCCTAACCCTAACCCTAACCCTAACCCTAACCCTAACCCTAACCCTAACCCTAACCCTAACCCTAACCCTAACCCTAACCCTAACCCTAACCCTAACCCTAACCCTAACCCTAACCCTAACCCTAACCCTAACCCTAACCCTAACCCTAACCCTAACCCTAACCCTAACCCTAACCCTAACCCTAACCCTAACCCTAACCCTAACCCTAACCCTAACCCTAACCCTAACCCTAACCCTAACCCTAACCCTAACCCTAACCCTAACCCTAACCCTAACCCTAACCCTAACCCTAACCCTAACCCTAACCCTAACCCTAACCCTAACCCTAACCCTAACCCTAACCCTAACCCTAACCCTAACCCTAACCCTAACCCTAACCCTAACCCTAACCCTAACCCTAACCCTAACCCTAACCCTAACCCTAACCCTAACCCTAACCCTAACCCTAACCCTAACCCTAACCCTAACCCTAACCCTAACCCTAACCCTAACCCTAACCCTAACCCTAACCCTAACCCTAACCCTAACCCTAACCCTAACCCTAACCCTAACCCTAACCCTAACCCTAACCCTAACCCTAACCCTAACCCTAACCCTAACCCTAACCCTAACCCTAACCCTAACCCTAACCCTAACCCTAACCCTAACCCTAACCCTAACCCTAACCCTAACCCTAACCCTAACCCTAACCCTAACCCTAACCCTAACCCTAACCCTAACCCTAACCCTAACCCTAACCCTAACCCTAACCCTAACCCTAACCCTAACCCTAACCCTAACCCTAACCCTAACCCTAACCCTAACCCTAACCCTAACCCTAACCCTAACCCTAACCCTAACCCTAACCCTAACCCTAACCCTAACCCTAACCCTAACCCTAACCCTAACCCTAACCCTAACCCTAACCCTAACCCTAACCCTAACCCTAACCCTAACCCTAACCCTAACCCTAACCCTAACCCTAACCCTAACCCTAACCCTAACCCTAACCCTAACCCTAACCCTAACCCTAACCCTAACCCTAACCCTAACCCTAACCCTAACCCTAACCCTAACCCTAACCCTAACCCTAACCCTAACCCTAACCCTAACCCTAACCCTAACCCTAACCCTAACCCTAACCCTAACCCTAACCCTAACCCTAACCCTAACCCTAACCCTAACCCTAACCCTAACCCTAACCCTAACCCTAACCCTAACCCTAACCCTAACCCTAACCCTAACCCTAACCCTAACCCTAACCCTAACCCTAACCCTAACCCTAACCCTAACCCTAACCCTAACCCTAACCCTAACCCTAACCCTAACCCTAACCCTAACCCTAACCCTAACCCTAACCCTAACCCTAACCCTAACCCTAACCCTAACCCTAACCCTAACCCTAACCCTAACCCTAACCCTAACCCTAACCCTAACCCTAACCCTAACCCTAACCCTAACCCTAACCCTAACCCTAACCCTAACCCTAACCCTAACCCTAACCCTAACCCTAACCCTAACCCTAACCCTAAC
This sequence comes from Pimephales promelas, assembly GCF_988280905.1. NCBI lineage: Eukaryota > Metazoa > Chordata > Actinopteri > Cypriniformes > Leuciscidae > Pimephales > Pimephales promelas. The sequence goes on from NC_142782.1 coordinate 6,639, forward strand.
CCTAACCCTAACCCTAACCCTAACCCTAACCCTAACCCTAACCCTAACCCTAACCCTAACCCTAACCCTAACCCTAACCCTAACCCTAACCCTAACCCTAACCCTAACCCTAACCCTAACCCTAACCCTAACCCTAACCCTAACCCTAACCCTAACCCTAACCCTAACCCTAACCCTAACCCTAACCCTAACCCTAACCCTAACCCTAACCCTAACCCTAACCCTAACCCTAACCCTAACCCTAACCCTAACCCTAACCCTAACCCTAACCCTAACCCTAACCCTAACCCTAACCCTAACCCTAACCCTAACCCTAACCCTAACCCTAACCCTAACCCTAACCCTAACCCTAACCCTAACCCTAACCCTAACCCTAACCCTAACCCTAACCCTAACCCTAACCCTAACCCTAACCCTAACCCTAACCCTAACCCTAACCCTAACCCTAACCCTAACCCTAACCCTAACCCTAACCCTAACCCTAACCCTAACCCTAACCCTAACCCTAACCCTAACCCTAACCCTAACCCTAACCCTAACCCTAACCCTAACCCTAACCCTAACCCTAACCCTAACCCTAACCCTAACCCTAACCCTAACCCTAACCCTAACCCTAACCCTAACCCTAACCCTAACCCTAACCCTAACCCTAACCCTAACCCTAACCCTAACCCTAACCCTAACCCTAACCCTAACCCTAACCCTAACCCTAACCCTAACCCTAACCCTAACCCTAACCCTAACCCTAACCCTAACCCTAACCCTAACCCTAACCCTAACCCTAACCCTAACCCTAACCCTAACCCTAACCCTAACCCTAACCTAACCCTAACCCTAACCCTAACCCTAACCCTAACCCTAA
>NC_142782.1:1040000-1070000 GCF_988280905.1 Pimephales promelas
AAACTCAATTTGGCCAATTTAAAAACATGTCCCAGCGTCAAATTGGTGTAACAACCCCACCCAGTGGCCAGAGGTGTCTTACCCAGACATTTAATTGTACCTCATCGAGTCACCAGGTAAGCCCCTGAATGATTTTATGTCGTTTTTTAAAGTAAAAAACCTTAATGTAAGCTTATATAAATAAATAAATAAAAAAAAATATATATATATAAATGAAAAGAAATTGAAAACCATACATGGGAAGAGGGTGGGGGGTGGGATGGGATGGGAAATGTTTATGTGATATTAGCTTTTCTTTTAATATTTGATTTTATTTACTTTTTATTTATTTTCTGTCTGATGTTCAAAATTTGAAAATGTTCATTCATTGTACTTAAGATGCAAGTAATGTATCAAACTGTAGATCCTTTGTACACTCTATTAACATCTTGTAAGTAAATGTTAATAAAAACAAATCTAAAAAAAAAAAAAAAAAACCTTAATGTATATATTATGAATTTATGATGATGATGGCAGGTATCTTTCATGCTCTGTGGCAGGCAGGGTGGACATTTAATTACTTGACATGTTTTATATAAGTGATTTCTTACAGGGTATCTGCACATTTTTTAACAGCAAATTTAATGACTTTTAAGACCTTTTTAAGTTCTCTAAAAGGCAAATTTAAGACTTTACCACGACAAAAAAAAAGGAAAATAATCAGCACGACACGACAATTTAATAATTTTGGCAGCCATTTTTGTTTTAGTCTTTTTTTTTGTTTTAAAATGCTTATTGGTCTTAGTCACATTTTAGTCAGTAATTTTGTCTTTCATAGTTTTCGTCTAGTTTTAGTTGACAAAGTCATTGCATTTTTTTGTCAACTTTTAGTCATTACTTTTAGTCAAACTTCAGTTACCAACATTAATCTTGGTAGCTATTTTATATGTAGTCTTTAGACATTATAATTTTTCACTTTAGGCCAATTCAATTAAGCTTATAAGACATTTGAATCAAGGAAACAGGCTGTATTGACAATGCACTCTTAAGCAGTAGCACGTGTGCAATTCTACATATCCCTGTTCCTCAGTCCAAATTTTTAGATTACTGTAACCCCTCATGCACTTCGACTGCCGTCACACCTTTTCCATTTAGGGACAATATCTGCCCCTTTTAATCGATTTTTTCCAGTTCATTTTTTACCTGTATAAATACTTTCGTAAAATAAATAATGCTTTAAATAAAACAATGTTCAATAAATATCCAATGATGGTAAAAACGAGGTAATACTTTTAAACATTAAATTAAAATCGCCAGTAGGGGGCGGTAAGTCACTGTCTTTATGAGCGAGTCATCCGTTATCGAGTCATTCATTCATCAGTAACAAACATACAAAAGCAAATGGCTGTATTTAGGAACGGGTCATTGAATCTCACGAAATTCGAATCACCGCTGTGTGCTGCAGTGGCTTTCTTTTGCAAAACAGCAATAATATGATCAACATTAAAAACACTGCTGGATATCAGCCTTTATTGATCGCAGATTCAGTCGCACAAACAGCTCGTGACAGAATAAAGACCAACTGAATGACACTTTAATTAATTCAAGTAGATAAACTCAAATAAAGATCAGTGAACTCCAGCTACTTGTCTGTGTTTTCAGATCACCCGCACTTCTTCAGCAGTGTAGAGCATGGTTGCCAGATACTATTGACAAGACCGGGTACAAAACATGTTCTTTTAACAGAAAAGCTCTGACTGGGGATTTAATTATTTAAATCTGGCAACCAAGCATAAACGCCCGTAAACACAGTCTGTAAACCAAACAAAAAAAAACGGATGACGAGTCGGACAAGAAATTTAAGGTCCGTACGTGAAATTTAAGACCTCCTTATCGGAAATTTCTGATTTTAAGACCGTAAAAAGCGAAAATTTTATTTACGACGTTTTAAGGACCCGCAGGGACCCTGTTCTTAAGTTACTTCCGCCTGTCGTCTGTGTACGGACGTTGGTTTTTGCCGTTATTTTGTATTGAAGTCTATGGGGAGTCTAGTTTGTTTCCCTCAAAAGGGGGCGGGGACAAAATTGACGGTTAAGTTCCAGGATGTGCCGGTTGTACGTATCAGGAGATTATTATTCTGAAGTGAACTAATCCTTTAAGCTCAGATCTATGATCATAAAGGGTTAAACCCCATCAGACTGAAGATTGAGATATTCTGTGGTAAGGCTGAGCGGTGTCAGGTGTTGTGAGGTTCAGTCACCTGGCCTGCAGGTCGAGCGAGCGCTGTTTGCCGATGATGGTGAACGCGTGCGGGACGTTCTGCTTGACGTTTCCCTGGACCTGCGTGAGTGAGAGATAAAGACCGGAGATTGCTCATGTTACAGAACACACAGCAGTTATTCACACACAGCTGATAATACACATGAAGAATCTGAACAGCAGAAGCAGTTATACAATATAATATCAGATTATCAACATTACTAACATATGTACAGAGAGATAAAGCTGAAGTCGTACCTCCATCCCGGCGATATCGATGCGCTCTCGAACGCTGAACTTCTGTCCCATGAGCCTCAGCTTCGGCACACAGTACAGCACCATGTTATTGAACTGTCAGAGCAGAAACATCATCATGAACATTACTCTTCTGTGTGTTCATTATATCATGACCTTTTCACTGTATTCTCATTTTGACTTTAGGGTTTTCATAATATCACAATTATAACATATAAAGGCTTGAAATATTTCACTTAGCATGTAATGAGTCTATATAATATATTAGTTTCACTAAAATAAATGAACTTTTGCACCATATTCTCATTTTTCGAGTTTCAGCCGTACATGATTCTCCCGCGATTCAGAACACACAACTAAACAAAATAACCTCATTTACTGAGCTTCTGGCTCAATGTTAATTGCTGCGGTCTATTTAAAAAATATCTAATTCATTTTAATTATTTAAAAAAAAAGGTGTGAGTGAATGATTCAATGACTCACTCATAAAGACTTCATTTGTTTCATTACTGGATTAATTTCTTGAGTGAATGATTCAATGACTCACTCATAAAGACTTCATTTGTTTCAATACTGGATGAATCTCTTGAGTGAATGATTCAATGACTCACTCATAAAGACTTCACTTGCTTCTTTACTGGATGAATCTCTTGAGTGAATGATTCAATGACTCACTCATAAAGACTTCACTTGCTTCTTTACTGGATTAATCTCTTGAGTGAATGATTTAATGACTCACTCATAAAGACTTCATTTGTTTCATTACTGGATGAATCTCTTGAGTGAATGATTCAATGACTCACTCATAAAGACTTCACTTGCTTCTTTACTGGATGAATCTCTTGAGTGAATGATTTAATGACTCACTCATAAAGACTTCATTTGTTTCATTACTGGATTAATCTCTTGAGTGAATGATTCAATGACTCACTCATAAAGACTTCACTTGCTTCTTTACTGGATGAATCTCTTAAGTGAATGATTCAATGACTCACTCATAAAGTCTTCACTTCTCCTTGACTCACCCGCGATTCAGAACACACAACTAAACAAAATAACCTCATTTACTGAGCTTCTGACTCAATGTTAATTGCTGCAGTCTATTTAAAAAATATTTAATTCATTCAATTATATTCAATATTCATTTAATTCATTAATTTAAAAAAAAAAACAGATGTGAGTGCATGATTCAATGACTCACTCATAAAGACTTCATTTGTTTCATTACTAGAATAGAATAATCATTGTTTTTGAATGAATCTATTGAGTGAATGATTCAATGACTCACTCATGAAAACTTAATTTGTTTCATTACTAGAAGAATCATTGTTTTTGAATGAATCTATTCAGTGAATGTTTCAATGACTCACTCATAATGACTTCACTTGTTTCATTACTGGATGAATCTCTTGAGTGAATGATTCAATGACACATATTTTAAGTCTCTTGTCTCCCCCTACTGGAGTAACGATGTAATGCAATCTTTATGTGAAGCCTCAAGTTACTTTCAAAAGCTGATTTGCTCTATTTTATCAGTGTTTATATCTGATCTATAATCTTTCTCCAGCACTCCTGTGATCATCTGAGTGATTGTAAGACAGATATAATGATAGTGAGATGTTAAAAGCCTGTTAGTGAAGCGGTTTCATATCTATTCATGACGCCGGCTCTCTGGATCAGGACTCAGATCTGAATGTTCCCGATAAACTGCCGTAAGCGGAGGAGACGCACCAGATAGAGGTATCGGTCCTGAGCCGTGCCGTTCTTCGCCGACATCTTCTTGATGTGTCCTTCCTTAATGAACTCATTAGCAGGATTAACGATGTCCTCCTCTCCGCCCAGCCGCTCGTACACCTCCAACAGCTTGTGCATCTTCTCCTGCACGCACACACACACACACACACACACACAAAGAGAGGGAAAGGTCAGTCATTTGTAACGTTTAGCATTCACAAACTCATTAGATGAAAAGAAGAACTGTGATTGGCCGCATGACAGCATTAAAGAGAGGCCGATAGAGAAGTGAGAGTACTATAGAGCATTCAACCCAGGAGTCCCTGCTCACACACTCACACACACACACACACACACACACACACACACACAGGAAATGGTATCAGCACATCCTGTCTGTGAGATGAAAATAAAGAAATTCTCACCATTTTCCTGATGGCAGCGTTGGAGTGGTTTGCAGCCGTGGAGATCAGCTCCAGAGCATCTGACACACACACACACACACACACACATCAGTCACTTCTGTATAATCAAACATCATTAAAAAACAGTCAGCTCAGACATCGACAAATATAGTTAATAATGAAGCATTAACAGGCATAACTGACACATCATCATAAATCAGGAATCATTCAAAAGATTAAACTAAGTGTAAACATGACATAAACCAGTACTTTACAAACTTTTATCGGCTTAATTTTTCAACTTCAAAGTTGGAACAAAAAGATTTTTTAGATTTTATTTTAATTATTTATTTATTTGTTTAGTTTTTCGAACATTTGCTTTACGGTAAACACGTTTTTTTTTCAACTTTTGCAATAATCAAACCAAACTTTACTTTCCTGTCTGTCCTCAAAAAGAGAGATGACAGGTTAAATAAATATATAATACAATTATTAAGTATGTCGTGGAATGTGGCAATCAATCAATAAAGTATAAATAATAAAGTATAAAAATACAATGTAAGCATATAAATATACGGTATGTATGAAGTAGCAGTGAAATGCAGAGTTACACGTGACGGCCCTCGTGCGTCAGAAGTCGAGAGCGGGACCTCACCATATAATGTGCTCTGTGTGCACTTCACACACACACACACACACGTGTGTTATTAGGTTATTATCGGGAAGTCTTGAATAATTAAAAAGAATTGAACTATTGTATGATGTTTGTTACAGTGAGATAACAAACAACATGTTTAAATACAACGTGTGATTGTCAAGTGAGTGAGTGAGAGGAGGCGGGGCTCATTTCCATATTCATAGAACCGGGCATTCTAAATGAGGAGGGGGTGTCGAGTTACATTCAAGATATTTTGAGGCATAACGTTTTTTTTCATGGAATTTGTAATATTGGAGATGAAAGATGAGTTTTAAGGGATATAATGATGCACTACAGGAGGACTTTGATGTTTTCCCGGTAATATTTCTACTTGAGCTTTATTTGAGTGTGATGTAAAGCATGATCACTCCGACACTCACTCTCGGCGTCTCTGCGGTCGGCCGCTCCGGCGGGGAGTTTCTTCAGGTAGTCTTTGAGCAGCAGCTCGTAACGGGGGATGCGCTGCACCGGCTCCAGCATGTGATGCTGCAGCGTCAGATTCCCACACACCTCCTGCTTCTGCACACACACACACACACACACACACACACACACACATGAGTTCCTCACACATCTGTCATCACATGCACATGAGTTCCTCACACACACACCTGGATGCTCTGCACCACACTCTTGAAGACGCCGTTGCGCTGAGTCCACGTGTTCACCAGCTCCATCGCCCGATCGAAGTTCTTCACGTACTCGCCGTACATCTTCAGGAACGGCGCTAACTTCTGCAGGATGTCTCCTATGCGGGGATTACAGCTCCTGACACACAAACACACACACACTCTCATTTGTTTAACACACACACACTTTCATTTGTTTATTTATCATCCTGCTATATTCTGAACGCTCACTACTATATAACGACTAGGGCTGGGAAATGGCAAGGGCCATTGCGATACAATACATATTGCGATAGATGTGTCGCAATACAATATAACGATATATTGCGATACGATACATATTGCGATACACGTGTCATGATACAATATAACGAAATATTGCGATATCATACATACTGCTATACATGTGTCACGATACGATATAACACACGATATATTGCGATTACATACATATTGCGATACATGTCACGATACAATATAACAATATATTGCGATACGATACATATTGCAATACATGCGTCATGATATGATATAACACGATGTATTGCGATTCGATACATATTGCGATACATGTGTCACGATATATTGCGATACAATACATATTGTGATAAATGTGTCATGATACAATATAACGATATATTGCGATATGATACATATTGCGATACATGTGTAACGATACGATATAACACAATATATTGCGATACGACACATATTGCGATACATGTGTAATGATACGATATAACACAATATATTGCGATACGACACATATTGCGATACATGTGTGACGATACGATATAACACAGTATATTGCAATACGATACGTGTGTAGCGATACGATATAACACGATATATTGCGATACAATACATATTGTGATACATGTCACGATACAATATAACAATATATTGTGATATGATACATAGTGATACATGTGTCACGATACGATATAACACAATATATTGTGATACGATACATATTGTGATACATGTGTCATGATACGATATAACATGATGTATTGCGATATGATACATATTGCGATACAAGTGTCACGATACGATATAACATGATATATTGCAAAACGATACATATTGCGATACATGTGTAACGATACGATATAACACAGTATATTGCAAAACGATACATGTGTCACGATACGATATAACATGATATATTGCGATACGATACATATTGCGATACATGTGTAATGATACGATATAACACAATATATTGCGATACGACACATATTGCGATACATGTGTGACGATACGATATAACACAGTATATTGCAATACGATACGTGTGTAGCGATACGATATAACACGATATATTGCGATACAATACATATTGTGATACATGTCACGATACAATATAACGATATATTGTGATATGATACATAGTGATACATGTGTCACGATACGATATAACACAATATATTGTGATACGATACATATTGTGATACATGTGTCACGATACGATATAACATGATATATTGCAAAACGATACATATTGCGATACATGTGTAACGATACGATATAACACAGTATATTGCAAAACGATACATGTGTCACGATACGATATAACATGATATATTGCGATACGATACATATTGCGATACATGTGTAACGATACGATATAACACAGTATATTGCAAAACGATACATGTGTCACGATACGATATAACACGATATATTGCGATACGATACATATTGTGATACATGTGTCACGATACGATATAACATGATATATTGTGATACGATACATATTGTGATACATGTGTCACGATACGATATAACATGATATATTGCGATACGAGTGTGTGTGTGTGTGTGTGTGTGTGTGCGTGTGTCTCACCACTCCTGTGTGATGCGTGTCTGTAGTTCAGGCAGGAGGAACTGCTGGTGAAAGAGGCGGATGCAGGAGATGTTGGAGAAGATTCCTGTGATGACGTCAGCAGGGACACCAGCCTCTGTCAGACGGGCACAGAACACCTGACACACACACACACACAGAGAGAGAGAAAGAGAGAGAGAGGTTTCTATGTTTTAACAGTGCAGGATAGAGACATTGAAATGATGTAACATTGTCACTCATGGTCTGTCTTCACCCAGTTCGATCACTCAGACAGTTGTTAAGTGTGTTTATGGATGAGTGTCGATTTTCCCCCAAGAAATCATTTACACACAAGATCAAAAATCATGGATTGGAGAGAAAATAGATGAAGAGGAAGTGTCAGAAATAGGAAGAAGTATTATTCATCTCCATGTAAATAATGAGAAACTCAAATAACTGAATTACACAAAAAAGGAAACAGAGCTAATGATCCGTGTGTGTGTGTGTGTGTGTATTACCTGGTCCAGCAGGTTCAGTCGTTTCACATACGCTTCTTCTGTTTGAAGCAACTCTTTAGCGATATTCAACAGCTTCTGAGACTCAGACTGCAAACCCTGAGAGAGAGAGAGAGAAATATTACCATAAATATTAAGAGCAACCCCAACTCACAAGAAATGTGCAAAACCCAGTTGAGCTTCACACACAGAGCAGACGACTCAGAGCTTCAGCCGGGATGAGACGTAATAAGCTAAACTAATCACATAGCAACTACATTCTGCTCCACATTGTGTTCGACTCTCTTTACTTTTTTATTTTAAAAAAAAGTAATTTTGCTTGGCCGAAACTCAACAACTGACATACACATAAATAAATAACACCATAACAATAACACCTGTCAATCATCTTTTTCATCAACGGTGGTTTATAAAGTGTGTGTGTGTGTGTGTGTGAGAGAGAGAGAGTCCGAATCAGCCGGTGTTTTACCACTGAAGCCTGTAAGTGTGTGTGTGTGTGTGTGTGTGTGTAACCACTGAAGCCTGACAGGAAAGATTATTTGAAATGCTGTCCATCAGTGTGGCTTTATTTACACAGACACAAATTGGGTGTTTTTGCTGTATCTCTCAACACACACACACACACACACACTAGCTTAAACGTGTGTATGTTGTTAATCTACAGTCTCTGCCAGAGTGACGCTGAACATCAGATGCTAACGTGTGGCTTGTCTATTAATGTTAATCACAGTAAATTAGAGACGCCTTACAATAAAAGTGTAACCCGGCAACGTAATATTCATTATGATTTATGGTATATGAATAAATCTGGATCTAAACTCGTACATCCAGCTCATATTTCACCCTCTAAAACAAAAGAAATATATTTCGCACCTTAACAATGAAGCTTTGTGATTATTTTCATGACGAATTTAAATGCAAATCATGTGCATCCTTATGGACATTTTTGTCCTTTTCAGTTGTTTTTTTTTTTTGATCACTTTGCCTGTGTTAAAGCTAACTGCAAAAAACTTGGCACAGGTGTGTATTTTTATTGGAATTTTACTATTTTACCGTCATTTTCTTAAAAAAATTTTTTTTTTGCATTAGGTACAAAAAAACACCTTTTGGACAAAATTGTCCCCATTGAAACCCATTAAAACTGCCATTTTTAATCCCCGGTTCAGTTAACCATAAAATTATGCAATCTTTGTTAAGAGGCTTTCATTCTGATGGCAAGGCTTCAAAATGTTATTTTTTACTATTTTTTTATCAGATGGTGCCATTTTTTTTTTTTTTAAGTTTGGCCAATAAAACAAATATCGCTTTATTCCTGTTTTCTGGTTCGGCATATTATAGAGCCAACTGGATAAATTATGCAACGATATTTGTGTGGGTGTGTTGGTATGGATGTCAGAGTGTGGTTAGTATGTGTGTTATAAAAAAATATGAGTGTGTGTGTGTGTTTGTAATACTGAGAGAGAAAAACTGTAAATTCAAATCCATTCACTGTGAAACCCCACTCCAGTGGGGTTTTGCTGCCACCCAATGGGGAAAATATGTTACTACACCCAAACAAACTGTTACCGAAAGCTCATTTTTTCAGATATGAACCTCAAATTTGGAACACAACCTATTTAGATTTATGGCTTTGATTTTATTGTAGTTTTGAGTTCAACCTGATTTATAATATATATATTTTATATAAAATATTTTGTATAAATAATTTTCATAAACTTATACCTATATAACTTTTTTTTGGGATTTACTTATTTATTTATTTATTTTACTTCAACAATAATCTGCAAAGGGTCTTCTTTAAAATGATACAAACTTAAGTCTGTGCTCCGAAGCGTCACATTTTTTTGGCATGGATATTTTTGTCCTCTTTTTACCTATGAGTAACTTTTTTTAATTGATGGACGAGGGTTAAACTGCCCGTAAAACGCTTCACTTCTCAGCCCAAAATATAATGTCAGGTTTCAGCTTTATGAACACCATATGCATAAAAGTGGCATATTAGACAAATTATTATGTTGAATACAGGCGAGAGTGTGTGCAACACACTGATGTAGATCAGCAGCTAAATGTGTGTGTGTGTTCTCGCGGCTCATCCCACATCCTGTGACAACATGCCTATTAAACGCACATCAACACGTCAGCTGTTCACCAAACACACACCTTTCCTCCGAGCAGATGTGCAGCTCACACCAGGACACACAGGAAAGGCCAGAGGTGTGTGTGTGTGGACACAACGGAGGAAGCTCGCAGGAGACCTCGATGGCGGTTTGGTATTTGGGCGTGTGTGTGTGTGTGTGTGTGTGTGTGTGTGTGTGTAGGGCGACTCCTGCTGAACGAACACAAAGATCATTCCGGTCACACACCTCACCGGCTCTAACACACACTCCTGCGTCATCATGTGACGCCGCACAGTGTTTTGGAGCACGACGTGTGTGTGTGATGAATGCGAGAGAGAAGAAAAGATCCTGAAAACACGAGTGTGTTGGGGAGCGGGTGAACCTGTCGAGTGAGGGATCGGCACACGTTTACACACACACCCTCACACACACACCCTCATGACGGATTTAACACTCCTCGTCTGTGGACTGCGATTACGGTCAACTGTCCCATGCGATGAACATAGGGCCGAAGAAACAAGTTCATCTAAACAAATCACGTCAACCCTTAAACTCGGACCTTCACAAAAAACGAGTTTCTAAAAGAATGTTTTTTCTAATAATTTTAAAAGTGTATAGAAATATTGTGTTAAATAAAGTGTATGGGGTCGCCGTTGACCCGAGGAGTGTGAGAGTGTGAGTCTCTGTGATGATGTAGTTCATCTGTCCTCCTGAAGGTGGCGATGATGTCTGGACACAAACACTGTCAGAGATCAGGACATATATGTGTGCGTGTGTGTGTGTGTGATAGAGTGAGAAAAGAGTGTGTGTCTGTGTGTGAGATTGAGTGACAGAAGATATTGTGTGTGTGTGTGTGTTTGTGTGAGTGAGAATGTGTGTGCTAGAAAGTGAGAAAAGATAGTGTGTGTGTGTGTGTGTGTGTGACATTTCCAGTAAGAGTTTTATCTTGTTCTTACAGCGACTGAAAGTGTATTGTGTTTAAAATAGTGCTGTGTGTAAATTAAACACGCTCTTATTAATACACACATGTGTACTGAACAACCAACGGTTTCCATCGAGTCAATGAAGCCGGACACACACACACACACACACACACACAGTGACAAAACAACACGATCAGAAAGTGCCACCCCCGCCCAGCACACATGAAACACACACTACTTATAATGTTCACTTCCTCAGGTCTCTGACACATAACTGTTGCACGACACCACAACACACACACACACACACACACACACAAACTGAGGGGAAATATCAGCTGTTGATTAGTGTCTACACACTCGAGTACTCGTTCCTCAGCGTCAGCTTCACATCCACTGAACTCCATTCACGTCTCAAATCAACTCATTAGCATCTAGCTAACATCTAACTTATTTCGATTCGGCGTTACGGTAGAAGTGCAGCTAATCGCCGTCTTGCTCAGTTTCTATTACGTTTGGTTTGTTCCTGAAGTTTAACAGTTTTGTAAAGAGTCTGTAAACTGGCCTGAACGTTCAGTTTTACTGGTGTTTGTGTGTGAGAAAAGAGTTAATTTCATTCCAAAAGAAGTTAATGATCCACACACACACACTCATATACACTGATACTGAGATCAGTGTGTGAAGAGATGCGAGAAACGGGTCCGAGAGATCATAAAAACAGACTTTAACCCAGTTGTGTGTGTGTCACTTATTTTACACACATCATCAAACTCTGTTGAGATCAGTGGTATTTTGAATGTCTCTGCATTGGGAATATCTGTAATGATAGTGTCTTGCCAGTGCATGTACACAATAACAATATAAATTAGGGCTGTGCAAAAGTTAATTGCGATTAATCGCATCCAAAATAAAAGTCTGTGTTTACATTATATATTTGTGTGTGCTGTATATAATTATTTTGTATATATAAATACCTATGCATGCATGTATATATTTAAGAATTATTTGCGCTGAAATTCTGTATATATTTATAAATACATAATATATATTATATAAATATTTTATATATGAATAACACATTTTCTTAAATATATGCATGCATGTGTGTGTATTTATATATAAAAAATAATTATATACAGCACACACAAATATATTATGCAAACACAGACTTTTATTTTGGATGCGATTAATCGCAATTAATTTTTGCACAGCCCTAATATAAATGAATAAAATAATGATTTAAACTGTTTTTTAAAATGGTTTTACATCTGATATACACATGTACATTAAATAAGCCATTCTCATTAATGGAGTTAAGCACTTAAATGACATGAAATCATTACAACAGTTTTTAATACTCTAATAAATAGCAATATTAGTAGTGCTGTTGAACACTTCTCCTGAGTCCCGAGTCTGCGGTGCGTTCATGTTTGCTCAGCGCATGATAACAGCAGAGATGCAAATCATGATCGATAATGCACAATAAGGACAATCTGTTTACATTAAAAAAAAAATAAAGCAATTAAAATACTAATTGGACTGGTGGAAAAACTTTCATTTCTCTGAAATGTATTTTACACGGTTTGATTTATTTAATCAAACACAAGGCGAGGTTCGCGTTCGCCTACTAACTGATTTTTATCAATGTAATGTGACGCACATCCGTATTCTCATAATGTCTCGAACTGTTAAACATGTGATGAATATGCATATGCTAATGATATGCAGATGAGGATATGCGCAGTAACACGGGGCGTTGTGAGCTCATATATGCGTATTTCGGGGAAGAGACGCATGTGAACAATCTTCCTCTGGCTGGGGTTATAAAGGGGATTTCAGCTTATAATGTAGTTTATATGTGGTGTTTTTAATCCGCTTGAACACACACCATGTGTAAGTTCATAGGTCGACAGTATTTTCTCCTTAAAACTGCAGTGAACCAAAGACAGTCTCAAAAACACGCTTTGAAATCGCTGGTGTTTCTGACGTCACAAACCACCTTGTAACCAATCAGATCAACGTGTGATCGTCAACTAGAGGAGTGAGTGGAGGCGGGGCTCATTTGCATATTCATAGAACCACGCATACTAAATGGGGCGAGGGTGTCGAGTTACATTCAAGATATATTAAGGCATGACGAAGGAAAAAAACATTTAAAAATGTCATTCTGGTGATCAAAGATGAGTTTTAAAGGAGTAGCTCACTTTCAAAAAAACTTTTGCTGATGATTTACTCGCCCCCATGTCATCCAAGATGTCCATGTCTTTCTTTCTTCAGTCGAAAAGAAATAAATGTTTTTGATGAAAACATTCCAGGATTTTCTCCATATAAAGGACTTCAATGGGGCCCAAAGGGTTCAAGGTCCAAAAGACAGTTTCAGTGCAAACATCAAAATGAACAAATATTTTTTCGTGTCATTTGGTTCATTCAACAAACGAAACGAATGAATTGACTCGTTCGGAAAAAGATTTGTTCATTCTGATGAACGAGTTCGAACAGGAGAGTCACAAAACAGAGCAAGACGAGCATTTGAGCTTATAAAACTTAAACTTTGTTATTTATTTATTAAATGAGCTATCGTTTCGCTTGGTAAGACCCTTATTCATCGTCTGGAATCGTTTAAAGCCCTTTGAACAGTTTGCACTGAAACGCTCATTTGGACCTTGAACCGTTTGGACCCCATTGAAGTCCATTATATGGAGAAAATCCTGGAATGTTTTCATCAAAAACCTTAATTTCTTTTCGACTGAGGAAAGAAAGACGTGGACATCTTGGATGACATGGGGGTGAGTAAATCATCAGCAAAAGCTTTTTTAAAAGTGAACTACTCCTTTAAGGGATGAATGATCGACTAGGGGAAATTACATCGAATAAAGTGAGACGACAGGTACGGGACAAACTAAAGATGTGCATATGTGCTCTTACTCTGAGCTCCAGGCTCTCGGGATCGTCCTCGTTCCCCTCGTCCAGATCACTGTCTTCATCCGGAGTCGAGTCCCGTTTGCTCCCCGCGGGACACAGGCTCTCGGCGTGTGTGTCGCTCCGGTCCTGCTCCTCCTCGATGCGGTCCTCGCTGTGGAAGCCCTCGCCCTCCGCCCCGCACGAGGGGCTGTCGATCCCGCTGTCCCGGTTCGGGATCTTCCCGCTGGGTTCGGGATTCTGCGCCGGCTCCTGATGATCCTCCAGTCCACCGCTGGAGAGCGTCTCGTGCTCTTTTTGAAGTCCGTCTGCAATTTCCACGTCGTTCACAGAGTCCGTTCGTGAGTTTACGCTGGACAATCCCAAGAGCTCTGAGAGTTCACTGGGTTTAAACACTAGTCCTTCCGCAGAGACAAAATCCCCAGAATCCTGTGCGGCCGGAGGATCCATGCCGCTCCTTCGCTGGACACCCAGAACCGGAAACCTTGAAAGATAAAGAGACAATAACAGTCAATGCAAAACATTGAGCATCTTCACACATGTTTATAGGAAAAACCAACAATAGCCAATCAGAATCCATCCTGCTTTAACGAGCTCGAGTGTTTGAAAAACTTCACATCGGGACGATAATACAGGCTTACACTTTATTTTATAGTATTACATATACTAGAGTAAAAACATTTATGCAACCCTCAACCAAACCGTACCACAACTGGTCTTCTTCAGGGCCAAGTAACACAAATATTTTTGGGATTTAAAATCCGATATTCCGATATATCGGCCGATATTTTGTTGGATTTCACACACGTGTAAAAGAAAAGCTAACTTTTATGCACAAGATACGTTTGATACTTTTTCTCTATGTCTAAATGTTCACTCCTCACAAGTATAATTTACAATTTACAATGCAGGGACTGTAACTAGAGATATGCAAGTTATAAATACGGTAATCATTACTTTATTTAGGCAGAAAAAGTTCATTGTGGTTTCCAAGCTCATTAATGTTAACGTTAGCGGTCTTCCACTGATGATAGTGGCATTAGCTAGCTAGTCTATGATGAGCCATAATTTAGCAATGGATAACATCATACTGCAAATTGTAAAACATACATTTTCAATATAACAGGCCAAGGAGAGATGATTAAAGCGTGTTTCGTCCATTTTTATTGTAGTTTTTAAATATTCATTTATCGGCCATTATAACTGCCGATACCGATATTATGGAAAATGATATATCGGTCTGGCTCTAATGTCAATATTTAATATTACTCAGTACTTAAATGTATAATTTCACTGCGACACGGACACCTTCAAATAAAGTGCAACCCTGTGGTTTAAGGTGCTCTTGTTACAGTGTAATTCTACAAATAAACAACAGTCCTTCATATATAGTCTGGGTTCGGCTTTGGTTGAGGGTTAGTTGCTTGTTATGTTGCATTATTTACTGTTTCTCCTATAGTGAGTAGATGTAAGACGTGTAACAGGGACACTGTAAGATAAAGTGTTAGCTAATATAGAGTTAGAGTTATTGTGTTACTTCACAAGCTCCTGTTAGTCTCGGTTGGTTAAAGTAGGTAACTTTTTAAAAATTTGTTTGAATTTCGTTGAATGAACCAAATAACTCGAAAAAAGATTCGTTCATTTTGATGAACGAGTTCGAAGTCACGAATGCGCATCACAGAACAGAGCAAGGCGAGCATTTGAGCTTATAAAACTTAAACTTTGTTATTTATTCATTACATTTCGCTTGATAAGACCCTTATTCATCGTCTGGAATCATTTAAAGCCCTTTGAACAGTTTGCACTGAAACTCTCATTTGGACCCCATTGAAGTCCATTATATGGAGAAAATCCTGGAATATTTTCATCAAAAACCTTAATTTCTTTCCGACTGAAGAAAGAAAGACATGGACATCTTGGATGACATAGGGGTGAGTAAATTATCAGCAAAAGTTTTTTTAAAAGTGAACTACTCCTTTAATGCATTTACTGACATGAACTAAAACATTTGTTATGGTATTAATCCATCTTTGTTAACGTTATTAATAAAAACTGTTCATTGTTAGCTCATGTCGGCTGTAAATAATATTAACAGACACTTAATAACAGAACTTTTGAGACTGAAATGAACAATAACTCAGATCAATAAAAGCTTCAGTATGTTAGTTATATTAGAAATATAACCTGTAAACCTGTAACCTGTAAAGTGTTTATTTCTTTCAATTAAAATGCAAGTAGATTGATCGTGTAAATGAAAACGAAAAATGCATTTATTTAATAGAAAAGCCAGGAAAATGAACAAAAAGCCCCAGATGCAAGATAATGACATGGCTCTGCACAATCAAGATGAATCACGACAGTAGTGATTAAAGTGAAATATGAATCATTTTTCAGCGTTGTTTTTTAACCAATCAGTGCATGAGCATATAAAGGCATCATCCAATCAGAGGCAAGTAGATTCAGAAGAAATCCACTGAAAGCTTGTTTTTATTCAGTGCGTGACTAACTCACAAACGCCTTAGAGCGATAATCAACAACAATGAAGAGCGATAATCAACAATAATGATGATTAGTCATCATAATAATGCAGCCCTACCCTATAATGATTCCCTTTATAAAGGCATTTCCAGTGTCATGCGAGTTCATGCAAACACATCTACAGCGTGTAAAGATTATGACGCTAAATATAGATATTTGACGCTAAACTCAGCCGTATTTCTACACAGAAAGAACAAACTCAATGATGAAAACATCACGTATGATCTGAATTTTGAACAGAACGCTAGTGTTTTTATTCAGACTACCCCAGTTCAGTGACAGTGTGAAGCTCATCCGTTCTGAAACCAGTTTAACTCAACACAGCACATGATGACCCGTGATGGAACAGTTAAACACACGCTTTAACACTCTCTATTAGGTGTGTGTGAGCTTACAGTGCTGATGCCGTCACACACACACACACACGGGTCGGGTTAGAACGGTGCTGGTTTAGGGCGATTTATGCATGTTTTTCGTTTCTGTTGCATGTTTAATAAGTATTTTAATTAGAGAATATATACAAATCAAGGAATATTAAAGTGAAATGCATGTATTTTTAAAATACAAGTACAATGTGTGTGCATCAAATGATCACTTTACAATAAGGTTCATTAGCAACATTAACTAACATGAGCAATGCGTTTGCTACAGTATTTATTAATCTTTGTTAATGCTAGTTCATACAAATCCAGTTCGTCAGTGCATTAGCAATAGCGTAAACTAATATTAGCTAAGGTGGATCTTGTACCTGGAGTCGCTGCGGATGATCCGGCCCGGCACACGGGCCTCCGGGTCTCGGGGCGAGACGGGGAACGGGTCGCAGGTGCACAGGTTTAGGGGGCGCTGAGAGACACACACACACAGAACACACTTAGACACACGCGATCACACATCCTCTATTCCCATCGCTCTGAATCCGGGAGAGTCGCATGCAAACAAGCAATCGAAAACCAGCAGAGATGGAAAGCCTTCAGCTGTCCGAGAAACTGTCAGCTTCCTGAAGTGAGAACAGGAAGTGGAGATGAGCATGCGAAAAGTGCTGCGGTTACACTGCGAGATACACACACACACACACACAGATGATGAAGTGTGTGTGTGTGCATGAGCGCATAAACTGCTTCAAATGAGAATTAATTTCTGTGTTTGTAGAGGAGTTGTGTGTTTATGTTAGAGATGAGTGAAATATAAAGTTAATGATGCAATTTATAAAGTCGAGCTGAATTCAGGAAGCAGAGAGTGTGTTGTCTGCACTTCCTTCCTCTGTCTGTTTTGCACTATATGTGAAAGCCACAAAAATAGCTCACACACGTTGCAAACACACATTTATGCTGCAAAAGAAAAGAGAAGAACAACAGCGATGGGATGAATAAAATCATTGACTCGTGTCAGGACTGCTGGGGTGAACGACGGGAAAACCAGTTTAATACCGTGTGGTTTCTGTGCTCTGGGCTTCAGGGGCGTGGCTACGGAGAGGGGGCGTGGCCTCTCGGTGAGATGGGCGGGGCATGGCCTGAGTGGGGGCGGGGTGTTCTTTTTCTGAGGCCGCTCTACTGATCCACAGGAATACAAATCTACAGAGAAACACAGAGCATTAATGTGTGTGTGATGATACGGAGTTGACCAGAACTGGACGAAGAAATTCAGATTAAACCGGTTTTGATTTTGAAGCACCGATATTCCTGTTTAAATCCCATGAATTGATCTTTTAGTCTGTTTTCAGTTGATGAATGAACAAAACTTTGCAGCTCCTCCCATTTAATAAATAGAAATAAGCAGTTACTTCTGATATGAAACAGTCTCAGCTTTCAGATTCTGTCCATAATTGTGTGTGTGTGTGTGTGTGTTTAATATGTGTGACAGGTTACAGCAGCAAATAAACATGATGAACATCAGAAGAAATGATGAAAGATACTGAAATCCGTCATGTCTCAGATAATTCATCAATCCGTGTTTCAATCGTCAATAAAACAGCGAGAGAACTATAACAATAATATCAGTCACATTTACCTCAGAAAAGATATTTAAAGGTCCCGTTCTTCGTGATCCCATGTTTCAAACTTTAGTTAGTGTGTAATGTTGTTGTTAGAGTATAAATAATATCTGTAAAATTATAAAGCTCAAAGTTCAATGCCAAGCGAGATATTTTATTGAACAGAAGTAGCCTACATCGAACGGCCCGTTTGGACTACATCCCTCTACTTCCTTCTTAATGACGTCAGTAGATCAGCTTTCTAGCGTCCGCCCACAGGAACGTTCCCTCAACTCCCTCAACATAACTTACTGTGTTTACTCAGCTCTTACGGTGATTTTCTGAAGTAAAACTGACGCTTTATCTTTTGTGTGATGTACAATAAACTTTATTAAACTCATCAGTATATGTTTGATCATCATTCCGACCTGGTCTGAAACACAACAGCAGACTTGGCTATTAATTAATAATGGATACAAGCAGATGACAAATACGTTATAATAACCGTAATTAAACTACTAAACTATACCTGTTCCATCTCTATACAGCACTCTGACTCTGTAGGCATTATTGTCCGACTGGAAATGAACACCGTTACTGAGAGTTTCTGATATTACCATCATCATTCCGTGAGGTGAAATTGTCCTGAGAGACTGAGCGCGAGCTCATGAAGCTCCGCCCCCTGTGCCGGCAGCAGCAGCTCATTTGCATTTAAAGGGCACACTCTCACACAGCGCGTTTTTCTGAGCCACAAAAAATGACAATTTAAGCTGAAACTTCACATACATATTCTGGGGACGTCAGAGACTTATTTTACATCTTGTGAAAAGGGGCATAATACGGACCTTAAACACAATAAGTAAAAAATAACTATAGAGAGGAGCTTTCGGATTACTATATTACATCATTATTATATTTTTACTCCGTGTTCTTCAATATGTGTTTTTTGAATAAATCCTTCATGGCTTTACGACAGCCACCATTTAAACGCTTATATTATTACTAAACATTATTATTTTAAAAACTTGAAACATAAAATGTAAACAGCCTACAAATACATTAATTTTGACATTCCCTGTATAGTTTCCAGCATTACATTAGCCTTTGGGTTAGCTTGGGTATATTTACATCTTTCTGAATGTTGATTAATGTACACTGTACATTTAGAAAAAAATAAAATAAGGAAATGTGCCCTGTAAAGCAGAAAACCCGAAAGTAAAACAGACAATTTTATACTTAAATATTGCAATACTTTGCGTTACTGTATCAATATAATTGTGTGTGCAAAATATTGCGATACTGAACAGAATCTATTTTTTCCCCACCAGTTCAGCCTATTAATTGATATAGAATTGAATTAAAGAATAGAAACCAATCACAAGCTTATGAAACCATCAGCAGTTTCACGTTTCCACAACAGCTTCCTGGTGTGAGTGTGTGTGTCACGAGGACATTACCATATGCTTTAAAGCTTCCACACGAGAGTTAGACTGTGAGTTGTGTTTTAAAAGTCTCATGGCTGTACTTTATTTGAATATGGTCACGATTTTAATATTCTGTCCTCTTCCTGCGCTTTAGTTCCTGTTCCTGGTTTCTGTTGTCATCCTGTTAGTTTCCATAGATGCGCTTGTTTATTATCTCATCGATGAATCACCATCATCTGTGTTACATGTGTGTATTTAAACCTAATCTTCAGTTCATGTCGTGTGTGTGTGTTACAGTTCCTAGTGATTATTAAACGTATAGTTTATCATTTTTTGTTTAGTTTATCATCAGTACATCACAAACACTTCCCCAACATTTACACTCGAACATTGACCTGTAACACGACTTTAGATCACGAGTGAGTGTGTGTTTTTGACATCATGTTGTTGCCCAAAGACATTAGACCAGAGGTTGTAATGAACAAAAAAACACCACCAAAATGTGAGATATTTCACACAATATATCACACACAGACTGAACCGTCAGCACACACACAGTTACAGCTCACACTCGATTTGCATGAAAGTTTGCCTCGACAGACTTGAAGTCAAATACGTTTAGATTAACAACACATTTCACAGGACTGACCCTAGATCTGAGGTGGATAAGTCCATAACCGTTTCAGATCATCTCACAGTGAGCTAAGAGAAAACTAAGAGATCTCGAACTCAAACACGAACGATACTCCAGACCGGCACTGGAAGTCAATCTTAGAGTCGATTGGAGAATATAAACAAGATGAGGTTGACGTTTACAAACTGAAAAAATATCCATAAAGTCACAGAAATAGAGAAAAACAGAGACTTACTTCATGCTCTGGAAGTCCAATATGTTTTTTTCCTTAGGGCTGACTCAAACTGTGTGTGTGCGTGTGTGTGTGTGTGTGTGTATTCAGCCTCCTCCCTGTTATGAATATGTAAAGCACACACACACACACACACACACACACACCTGTGACAGACAGAGCTGTCACCGACTGCACCTGCTGTTGTTCAGTGGACTACACCTGCCAAACCTGCTTAACCGTCTGTGTGTGTGTGTGTGTGTGTGTGTGTGTGTGTGTGTGTCTAATGAGCTAAATCCGACTACATCTGCCTTTGAGAACAATCTGGAGATTCCTTAATTATAGAACACTGTTTTAATTAAGCACATTTTACCCCATTCACTGTCTCCAAACGCACGCTCCTGGTAATATTACGAACACGTCACAAACTCATGTCATTCCAAATACGAGAAAAGAGGATTCATAATCTTTCAAAATACAACAACAACAACAAAACCCTGTTTTCATTTTCAGTTGATGTCATTAATCCCTCTTATTGTTCAACCGTCTGTCATACACAGACACCAATCTATTCCTCATCCTACATGTGTTTATTGCAGATCACTGGGAAATACACCATATTCTGTGTGTAAAATTATCAATTACGGAGAATGATTCATTTCCACTTTGAATTCATAATTTAAAATAAAAATTGTATTTATTAAAGAAAGTTGAGCTCTGTTTTGGGGCTTATTGAGAGGCACTCCTAAATCTAAGCAATAGCTGCAATGATAATTCATGCTCTTTACACACACAAACACACACACACACGTAGGGTTTCCATGTTTTATGGGGACTTCCCGACATAGTAGTTTTTATACTGTGCACACTATATTCAGTATACTCACACACACTCTCACTCACTCACACACACTCTCACTCACTGACTCACTCACTCTCTCACACACTCTCTCACACACTCACACACAATAGGAAGAATCGCAGACAACTCTGTCTGGTCCGCAAACTATGTTTCACAACCAGACACATGCGAGAAGCGATCAGGAAATAATGCAAGATCCCGCATGCAGAGTTCTCACGCAAGACTGAAATTATTACAAATTATAGCCTGCAAGAAGCTTGCAATATAGATTGTGTGTGTGCTGATTTGCAGTGAAAAGGAGAACAAGAAAAACAGATTATGCAGGAGGAGATGGTTGGGGAGACGAGGGGAGCAATGACTGTGTTCTGCAAGCAAATGTTTGTGCTTAGTTTCTGTTTGATATAATTGTAAATATATCCATTAAAATACTGATATTCTGGTCTATAACTCCTCCCTGAACATCCCACTGTCCTGCATCTTGCTCTCTCATTGGCTGTAGGTTTTTGCCGATGTATTTTTCAGGCAGAACACATTGCGATTGTCTCAGATCTTTGATAATTCAAAGCCTATGATTTGCCAATGAATTGGGGCATATGGTGGAGATTTTGCTAAACCTGTTGGTGAGTAAAAATCGGGGCTATAATCGTGCAGTGTGAACTAAACATAGTTGAGGAGCCATGTCTGACCAGGTGTGTGAGCCAGTTCCCGTGTCGATTCAGTGGAAATACTAATCGAGAATGAGGATATGGAATAGCCTGACTTCGTCATACTCATAATCTAGTGAGAATATGAGTCTGAAACTCCTCCGTAGGGCTTTTATTATGAGGCGTGTCGTTACCGGACCAGGAAAAAAAAACTCTGCACTCAATTGGATAATCGGTAAACCTACAACCAATCAGAGCAACGCAGTGAGTCAACTACTTTGCATAGCGCAGTTTTCAAGAAGTTACTTATTTTAGAAGTTAAATAACGAGTGTTGCTTCTTTTACTTACTTCTCCATGAGTGCCACCAAAGGAGAAACCACAACGACCACAGGCTTTTCATTACGTCCCTTTTTAACGACCGTCAGAGCCAGCTGATAAGTTACACTTTTCCCGAATCATGTAGGAAGGACGACAAAAAAATCTTTCCGATCGACAAATGCCTTGATTGCAGTTCTCTGTTCGTCTATTAAAATGAATGCGCTGTCGATTTATTTCACAACAGACGTGATAGCGGAATCTATACATCTCAATTCTCCAGCTGCAGTCATCTCTGAGGGAAACCAGTCAAGTGCTCTTTGATAACGTGATGATTACGTCCCTGCAGATCATCTGTCCATCATCGTATAAAGCCCGCCTTGGCAATTTGATTGGCCCGAACGTTTCTTGTCTAATCATAATTACTCCTCAATGGATCGAGTCCAGCCCGAACTTCCCGATCAAAAAATTATGTGGGCGGAGTTCGGGGTGGCATCCAGGCTAGATATGGAATGGAGCCTCACCCAAACTCCAAAGACTGATGCGAGTGTGCTGAACTCAAACTCTATTGTAAAGATCTAATAATGTGAAAAAATTAGCACCATGCCTGTCTTTTAATGCCTGTTGACTCCTCGCGTCGTCCTTATGGCTCCACCTTGACTACTCGCTCCCTCGGCTCCACCTGAGACCGTCGTCCTTATGGCTCCACCTTGACTACTCGCTCCCTCGGCTCCACCTGAGACCGTCGTCCTTACAGCTCCACCTTGACTTCTCGCTCCCTCGGCTCCACCTGAGACCGTCGTCCTTACAGCTCCACCTTGACTTCTCGCTCCCTCGGCTCCACCTGAGACCGTCGTCCTTACAGCTCCACCTTGACTTCTCGCTCCCTCGGCTCCACCTGAGACCGTCGTCCTTACAGCTCCACCTTGACTTCTCGCTCCCTCGGCTCCACGTGAGAGTGTCGTCCTCATGACTCTACCTTGACTCCTCACTCCATCGGCTCCACCTGAGACCATCGTCCTTACGTCTCTACATTGACTCCTCACTCCCTCGGCTCCACCTGAGACCGTCGTCCTTATGTCTCCACATTGACTCCTCACTTCCTCGGCTCCACCTGAGACCATCGTCCTTACGTCTCCACCTTGACTCCTCACTCCCTCGGCTCCACCTGAGACCGTGGTCCTTACGGCTGCACCTTAACTCCTCACTCCCTCGGCTCCACATGAGACCGTCGTCCTTACGTCTCCACATTGACTCCTCACTCCCTCGGCTCCACCTGAGACGTCGTCCTTACGTCTCCACCTTGACTCCTCACTCCCTCAGCTCCACCTGAGACTGTCATCCTCATGGCTCTACCTTGACCCCTCACTCCCTTGGCTCCACCTGAGACCATGGTCCTTACGTCTCCACCTTGACTCCTCACTTCCTCGGCTCCACCTAAGACCATCGTCCTTACGTCTCCACCTTGACTCCTCACTTCCTCGGCTCCACCTAAGACCATCGTCCTTACGTCTCCACCTTGACTCCTCACTCCCTCGGCTCCACCTGAGACCGTGGTCCTTACGGCTGCACCTTAACTCCTCACTCCCTCGGCTCCACCTGAGACCGTCGTCCTTTTGGCTCCATCTTAACTCCTCATTCCCTCGGCTCCACCTTGGTCAGTCGTCTCTCTGTCCCTCCACCCGTCAGGCTCTTCCTTTTCTCCGGTTCTGTTTTCGGCACCCTGGTTCCGCCTCGGCCCCTCATCATGTGGCTCCGGCTTGGCCTCCAGGTCCTTCGGTGTCATCTGGTTTCTTTGACTCTTCGGTTCTGCCTTGCCTCTCCACCAAGGTTCCTCTCTCCATCGGCTCCATTGTGGGCCACTTGTTGCGTTTTGTTTCCTGAGATCCTGAAAAGTGTGTACCTAAGTGTATTTTTGATTTAAGATACTTATACAAATAGATTCCGATTTTTATTTTCCTTTTTGCCATAACCGCTGGCGACAATTACATTAAGGGATGCACCGATATGAAAATTTTGGCTAATACCGATAACCGATAATTATTTCTATTTGAAAGCCGATAACCGATATATTTGGCTGATAAATTTAAATCCAAATTTGTATGTTTGAGAGCACGATTACAAGAACAAATCTCACCAATAAATCCAAGTCCCAAACACACAATTATAACGTTCTCATGATAATGTTATGTAGCCAATATGACAGACTTGCCCTGCACATGTTGCACTGAACTATATTTTCTTTTTTGAAGTGATTTCAATCATATTTCAAGCAATTCAAAACCACCATGATGAACAGTGCACATCTGAAGTGTCTCAGCTGAAGGAAATACTCCATTATTTATCAACTTTAATATATCGGAAAAATTTCTTATCTTATCGGCCTAACACATATCGGCCGATACCGATATGGTGGCCAATATATATTGCAACCCCAAATTACATTTATACATTTGCAGATACTTAGCGACTTGCACTGCATACATTGTTTAAATGTTATCAGTTGATGCATTTCCTGGGGATCATCGAACCCATGACTTAGGTGTTGCGAGAGGCATGATGCACTGTTTGAACTACAGGAATCCAGAAATCACATAAAACATGGGTGTTGCATACTAATAAATAAATTGCACACACGCATCAGGATGTGGACGGTGAGAGAGGAAGAGGAAAAGGCAGAAACGCTGCAGACTCTCCAGGGAAGAGTGGCTGTAAGCCATCATGCACAATATGCCACTCGATAATGAGCAGCTCATAACCCCATAATCCCCAACAACATCTACCAGCACATGAAGCGCGCGTGCGTGTGTGTGTGTGTGTGTTCTGACAGTAAGGCGTGGAAACAGACCCCCATCAGCTGCCACATGCACGTACTCGGCGAACACAGAGGGAAATGGGTCAGCAGTGAGATGAAGAAAGATATAGTGCCATCTGTCCGCCCTAGTGTGTGTGTGTGTGTGTGTGTGTCCTGACTACACCTCTGTGATCACGGTTTTTCCTGCATTGAAATTTTTTTGACGGCTGCCAAAGCGAATTTTTGTCTTATTTGATTGTTGAGTAATGTAGATGAACTGCTGCGTGTGTGACGTTTCAGTGAAAGAACGAGCAAAGAGAGAGTCCCAGACGCGCGCACACACTCTCTCTCTGCGGACCCAGGAGAAAGTATAAACAAGGCTTCACCGTCTCCAAACTAAGTGCTGTCTTGCTCTCTCTACCTCACACATGTTAATCAAAAATAAATCGACACAATGGTAAAAGCATTTTTTGGTGCTAAAATGTGTTGCCTTATCTTCCCTGAAAAGCGTTTTAACCACAATTTTTAAATAAACTAAAAAACCTATACAGTGATGAAATGGTTTTTGTGTTAACACAAATCTTGTGGGATGTCCTGCCGGGATAATCACACAACGGCAATTCGTGAACTCCTAATGACTCCTTTGAACAGATTCATTTTAATAAATGGAAACATTTTACAATAAGGTTCCATATATTAAACTCTAGTTGACAAAATGAAAGTTAATGAGATAATGAAGTGATTAATTAAGCGATGATTGAGCATTAGGAAAGAAAAACACAAGAACTACAACTGACTTCCAGTCACAGCTTTAGATTAAATCAGATGAAGATCAAAAGAAGACATTAAATCTGTGAAGATCTCAGAAGAGGAGGATTAAACAACTCCACAGACAGCATTACCAGCTTCACTACAACCGACTACACTGTAACTTATACTGTAGTTCTTGTCTTTGTCTTTCCTTCAGTGATTCTGCTTGTTAACAGCAGGTGTTCATCACTTAATTAATCGCTTCATTATCTAATTAACTTTAACACTCTGTACAGTGGGACCATGTGCGCTCTGAGCAGTAAGATTAACACTAAAACTGTATTCTGGACAAATGTGGGTGAAATAGTTGATTTATTTAAAAAAAAAAAATACTTCCCTTGATCTGAGCGGTACAAGACTTGGCTACTTTTACGAAGTTTGCCTCCTGAACACACATTTTTTTGACTCAATTCTACAATGTTAAGTGGGTGAAAAAAAACTAATTTAACTCGTCATTTAACAAAACTCAAACTCACTTAATCTCGTATTTGGGTCAAAATTGGACACCCATAGAAATGCATGGGAAAAACTGTAATTTAGAGCATTCTAAAATAAGCCACCAGGTGACAGCAAAGTCACTTCATCTTTAGGTTTTAGCTCTAAGAACTTAGTGGAATGATATTTTAATGCAGTTGAAAAAAATAATAAAATAAAACATAAAAATAAGCAGCATTTACATAGAAAATATGGTACTTTTGAAGTAAATAAATTCAAATATACCCCCAAAATAAATAAAAAACACCATAAATGGATAGACAAAACTTTATCTAAGACAGTGATATAACATTTATAATAAATAAAAATTAGGATGAGTCCTCTGTGCCCACATTTGTCCACAATTGCAGGATTAAGGGCGGTTTGAGGGCTACGAAAGATTAATAAATACAGTAATATTTGTACTGCTCAAGGTTAGTTCATGTTAGTTAGCCTGATACATTAATTTGAACAAATTAAACCATATTGTAAAGTGTTTCAAACAAATAATTAACTCAGAACACCTCTTAAAATAAGGATACCCCACTTTTTGTAAGTGGACATGCTTAGCAAGATCAATATAAACTAATAAAAATTGAATTTTATTTATTTGTATCTGGTAGAAAATGAGATTATTAGTTAAAAAAAAAAAACATTTTAATGCTAATCCCCCCCCCCCCCCCTACTTTTTAATATTGATATGATTATATACCAAACTAATTATCAGGTCTAGTAAAGAAGGATTTTCTGTTACAAAGCTTTGAAATCATGAGCTTGTGTGTCGTCCATTTCTGTGAAAACCCTGTGTGAGGAATACAGGAGTGATACACAGCACAACGCCCCAAGACACACACACACACACACACAGCCTATGAAGGTCACTACATCATTACCGCACTCCTCTTACTAATGTCATTTATGGATGTCATTTTAGGCCTATAGACATTTATTTCCCTCTCATATTTTCCTACGCTATTAGATTGACATTTTATTAACAATAGTCCTCATCATGATCTGTCAAATACACACAGATCTATTGACTTTTAACCTTTTTTATATATTGACTATTAGATATATTGGCAAGATCAAGGTGAGGATTATTAATACAAATTCTGTGATATAGTTTTACATTCAGCCGTAATTACAGATTACTTTTTCAGATTACATACAGAATTATTTACATGTTCAAGTAAAATAAAAATAAAAAATGAAGAGTTCAGATGCAAAAGCCTCTAAATGCCATTTGAAATGTTCTTCTTTAATGATGATTTTTATCAAACTGGTATATATAAGTTCAGTAATTTCACTTAAATAACAATTAATAGGTAATTATCGTTGCAATTTAAGTGAAATCACTGAACTTAAATATACAAGCTTGATAAAAATTATCATTCTAGAAGAAAATTTCAAATGGCACTTAGAGGCTTTTGCATCTGAACTCTTCAAATAATTTCACATCCTTGTTTTCCATCGAATTATAACCTGAACGAACGAATGCATTGGACTCTCGAGAGCTGTGTCAATGTAAACGTACGGTTATGTCGAATTTAATGGTTTCATTTTAAAGCAGTCAAAAGTGTCTCGAAGTGAACACACACACAGAGAGCGAGTGTCGTTCACAAACTGTGTGCATTTCAGAGCGAGTCCATGACCAACATGAGTGTTGCTATGACAACAGATCGATCACAGCCGGACTCTGTGACATCAGTCAAACCCGTGTGTGTAATGATCAATATCAGCCTCACACATTATAACAGTCCAGTGTGATAAAGCCTCCAGACTCTTATGTTAACACTGACTTTAAGACTTGTAGAAACTCATCCTTTCTTACAGTTAAACACACAACAACATTTCCCTACATTTTCTGCAGTTGCTGCCACCAGGATATAGTGGGCGGGACTACGGCGTTCGGAGGTCACTGGGGTTTTGTGTGGTTGCTAGGGCGTCGCTAGGGAGTTCTGGGTGGTCAGAAGACCCCATGCACCCTAACGCAAGAAACTCCTTCAGTTACAACTTCAAACTCCTTCAGAAATCAGGCATTATTAGCGTATCACTGAAGAAAGCTTTATTTATACAGCAGCTTTACTGAGATAACAGGAAAATGAAGCAACGGCTTGTTTCAGAAGAAAAAAGCATCACAGTCCAGCTTAAGTAAGTTCAGTGATGGTTCATTTCTGTTGTAAAGTATATATATATATATATAGTATATATATATATATATATATATATATATATATATATGAAGAGTTCAGATGCAAAAGCCTCTAAATGCCATTTGAAATTTCCTTCTAGAATAATCATTTTTATCAAGCTTGTATATTTAAATTCAGTAATTTCACTTAAATGCCATTTAAGTGAAATTACTGAACTTAAATATACAAGCTTGATAAAAAATTTTAAAGAAAAATTCAAATGGCATTTAGAGGCTTTTGCATCTGAACTCTTCATATATAGCTGTTCTGGAGTAAACCGTGATGTCATCATCCAGCTCAGTTCAGTTCTCTTATAATGCTGTCAATGCTGGAGATCAATTATATTGTTGAATATTACATTAAATGTCCCCAACTAAGCAAGACAAAAGCCAAAGTAAGCTAAAAGCATGAAACGAAAGGTGTCACAACTTCTTAAAACAGCTGAAAGAGAGGAGAGACTCCTCCGGGATGCAGCGGCACAACCTCTCCGTAAAGCCTGAGAGCGGAGCGTGTGTATCTGAACAGACACACACAACCCATCAAACACATAAACATTTAGAAGATGAGCAGCACTCACCGCACCGGCAGTGTTCTCCACACACACTCGGCTCCCCGTCTGAGGAGTGTGAGGGAAGCCAGCGCGTCTCATCCGCTCTCCTCCCCCTCTCTCTGTCCCCAAATCCCCCTCCGTCTTTCATGCGAGTGAACAATACACACACACCGCTCCACAATAACGCCACGGAGACGTCACCATGGCAACTAATGACAGGGGGAGGGGGGGGGGTGGATGGAAAAATCGGTCAGAGTGAGAGAACGAATGAAGAGACAGAGAGAGAGAGAGCCGTTCGATAAATCAATAACTGGCTATTTCAG